>NW_011500242.1:90314-115025 GCF_000495115.2 Populus euphratica
TTGTTATTATTATTATTATTGTTATTATTATTATTGTTGTTGTTGTTGTTGTTGTTGTTGTTGTTGTTGTTGTTGTTGTTGTTGTTGTTGTTGTTGTTGTTGTTGTTGTTGTTGTTGTTGTTGTTGTTGTTGTTGTTGTTGTTGTTGTTGTTGTTGTTGTTGTTGTCATCTATAATTTATACACTTAACCTCCTTGTGGTTCGACCCCGGTCTTGCCGGGTTATTTTTTACTTCGACACTCCTGCACTTGGGAGAAGACATCAATCTTTTAGTCGTGTCAGCTGAAGTAGTAATAGTTTTTATAGAAAAGAAGCAATACCCTATTTCAGTAAAGCTAGAGTTTGAACATATCAATAACATGACCAAATAAGAGGCCTACATCTTTAGCTTGGAAGTCGTTTTAGAACTTAAAGTTAAGAAACTTAAAGTCTTTAGGGATTGTATGGTTATCATTTGCCAACTAAAAGGGGGTGGCAAACCAACGATGAGAAGTTAAAGCCATATTAAAACTATCTCTTAAAGTTAGCCAATGAATTTGAAGAGATCAAATTTACCCATATAAACAGAGATAAGATTCGGTTTGTTAATGCCTTAGCAACCCTAACTTTAATGAAACAAGTTATTACTAGGGGCAGGATCCAACTAATGGACATCAAAGTCAGAAACCTCCGAGCTCATTACCATTTAAGGAATCCCTGAATGGGAAACTGTGGTATTATGACATCAATAGGTTTCTTCAGCACCAAGAATACCTTTAAGAGGCTTCTAAGATAAATGAGAAAGCTTTCATCAGAATGACAATGAATTTTTTACTTGGATGGGGAAATCCTATATAAGAGGTCATTCTGCTTAGGTATTTGAATGAAAATGACATTGGGCAAGCCTTGAAAGAGATCTACGAGGGGAGCTGTGCCACTTATGCCAATAGCCATATAATGGCAAGGAAAATACAAAGATTAGGCCTTGAAAGAGACTCTACAGATGACACGACTAAAAGGTTGATGTCTTCTCCCAAGTGTACGTTGACACGACTAAAAGGACCCGGCAAGACCGGGGTCGAACCACAGGGAGGTTAATTGTACAAATTATAGACAACAATTATAAGCAACAATAATAGCAATAATAATAACAACAACAACAACAACAATAATAGTAATAATAATAATAATAATAATAATAATAATAATAATAATAATAGTAATAGTAATAGTAATACTAATAATACTAATAATAATAATAATAATAATAATAATAGTAGTAGTAGTAGTAGTAGTAGTAGTAGTAATAAAGAAAGAGAAGAAGAAGAAGATGATGGGAACTTGGAGATGGAAAATTAATGTAAGGATTAAACAATAATAATAACAAATGTCAAGGTTAGAGGTTCCACTAATGATATATCAAACAAGTATAGTATAAACTCTTATTATTGAATTGGAAACCACACACAAAGGAGGTTCCAATCAGATTATATATTGTTAACATGATTACATTAGTCATCTTATTCAATTAATGCTAATACTTGTAAATCTCGTCAAACATTCATGATTATAACTTATGTTAACAACAAATCAAGTTCCTTTCATAGCTCAGGTGTCGGTTATACCATACATTATGGGCTATGAAAGTGCCAAGCATTTGTTGTACCAAGTGTTATACAACATAAATCAAGATTAATCATTTAACAAGCAAAGTATTAAAGAGTGAACAAGATAACAAATATAAAACATGT
Source organism: Populus euphratica (assembly GCF_000495115.2). Classification (NCBI taxonomy): domain Eukaryota; kingdom Viridiplantae; phylum Streptophyta; class Magnoliopsida; order Malpighiales; family Salicaceae; genus Populus; species Populus euphratica. The sequence goes on from NW_011500242.1 coordinate 92,044, forward strand.
TAGTATCAAACATTAAAGGCCATATTAAGTTTACATTATTCTTATTCTCACACCATTAGTGTAACCTTTTCACCTTGACATAACTAACTTAGCTAGACATAATGAAAGAAAGAAAAATAAATAAACAAAATAAGAACATAAAAGTTAACTAAGTAAAGGAAAGGAAATGAAAGGCATAAACTTAATATTAATAAAAACAAAGCATAAAAAATACAAAGAGAGAAAGGAAGAGCATGATCTTGATCTGAACACCAAGATGCCTAAATGCATGGCAAATGCCTCCTTTTATAGGCCAAAATTGGGAACTATTGATTTGATGACTAATTGATAAGTGGGTGACCAACTTTTGACTTGGTGACAATCCTTATCTTCTCTTGTCTGCCCAAAATGTCAATGATAACGTCAAAACAGGAGCCAGTTGAAAACATGAAAGTTGTAGGCAATTGTCTCAGCTTTCTTGTGTAAAAAATTCAGCTCCTTTGGACTTCTAGAACTCCCGATATGGCCAAAATACCGAACAGTGCTCGGGCTGGAAGACAGATTCGGGCTTCTTTGTTGTTGCTACAATTTGGACTTGATAATGGCCTTTTTAGATCTTGGGCTCCATATGAAAGTTGTAGGCCTATGTCTTACCTTTCCATCCATATAAATTGGACCTAAATCTGAGATATATAGCTTCAAATATGACCCAATTACCGAACAGTGTTCTGGTTTGGATCGCACCGACATCTCTTTTCTAAGTTTGGCCATCTCTTTGCCTTTGCAATTTAAGTTCTTCAAGTCATCAATCAATCCTTTCATTTATGTGATAGGCCTGCATTAAAAATAGACATTTACCACAAATTAAAGGCATCTTATATTATTAGATATATTATTATAAAACATGCTTTAGTTAAGGAGTTATTGATATTTCAAGTGCAAAATGATAATATAAAACCATGATAAAAATTCACTTTTAAGTACTAATCACACCCCCCAACCAGCTTATTACTAGTCCCTAGTAATCAAAGCGTTAAAATAGAAAACAAATTTGCAAATTTCACAAAGCAAGGTATTCATCATTTAACTTCCATTAATCCATCCAGATAAACAAACTCTCATGAAATTTATGTATCTGCTCAATACCTCTTAACAAGATATTAATAAACCTTTCTTTTGTGCTCAATGTATCAACACATAATTATGGGGCTTTTCTTGGAAGAAAACAAAATTTTTGTTCTAATGTTTAAGGTTAACTTCCTTGGGTTGGGATTATTATTTTTGTCTTTTTTTTTTTTAACTCTATATACATATACTTTAAAAACATCATGCATCTTTAACCCATGTAACGAGCTTTCAGCTAATGACTCCCAGACTAGTTGGTCTTAGGGCATTAGGTGTTAAGACACCCCTACGAGCTTAGTAACTCGGGTCGTAGATACTGATATGTAGATAGTGCAATGTTTGATTCCCTTAAGCTTTTCTCCTCAACCCATGTAACAAGCGTTGGGCCAATAGCTCCCAAGTCAGTTGACTTTAGGGTATTAGGTGTTAAAACACCCCTTCGGACTTAATTGCTTAGGTTAGGGAGGCTACGAAACCAAACTTATCTACATTTTTATTATCATCATTTTTTTTCTTTTTTTCTTTTTTTTTTCATATTTTTTTTTCTTAATTATATACAATCCCTTTTATTTATGTGATAGGCCTGCGTGTCCCAATTTTGAGCATTTTCAGCTAACAAGTCTAAGTACTCCATTGCTTCATCAGGGTCTTTATCTTCAAAAGTTCCATTGCAAGCAAAGTATTAAATTAAGGTTTAAGAATACATGTTAAATAAGTATATGAGCAGAATTAAGTGGTAACAATACGAGAGTTTGCAAACCTGAATATTTCAGGAAGTATTATAATAGACCTTGTTAAGAATGGTTACTAAGATGCGTCTCAAAAGTCACTTTAACAAAAGAACTCCTTTACTCTGCCATCCTAGTAACAACAATTATGCATATGCTTTATGAAATGAAAAATAATTTTTTTTTTTATCAACTACTACCCTCTCCCCCCAACCAAAACGAGACATTGTCCTCAATGTTCTAAGGTAGAAAGATAGAGTATAAAAGATATCACCTGAAATAACGAACACTGACAAAACCTGAAACACACTAAAACAAAAATAAGAAATAACAAAACACAATAATAAAACCAAAAGACACAAGTTTTTACAAACAAAAAAAATTCAAATCGCAGTTGTGAATGTGGCTCACATCTTCCCTTGGTTTTACGTCCAAGAACAGCTTAAACGCTCTCAATGGGTCGGGGATAGGCTTCCCATCCAGTTTTCTTAAAAACTGGCAAACAGGGTCTTTTTTAGTCAGATTCCCAAGACTAAGTCAAGTATGTTCTTTATGAAAATGGGTTCATAAGTCATGAATTACACGATGCTTATCTCCACTATGATGAGACTTAAGAGTCAATAGAAGATTATCTAAAGACTCTCTATGTTTTGAAATAAATCCCACCTTCTGACATTTTTCACAGTTTTTGCGGAATGCATCTGACTCCTTGAATATGATGGGCCAGTAAAATTCACTTTGTAAGATTTCTACAATCCTCTTTTTTGATGAGAAATGATCCCCACATGCCTTAGAGTAACAAAATTTAATGAAATTACTTACCTCATTGTCGAGAATGCATTTTTGAAATATTTGATCAGGACAATAATTGAATAAGTAAGGGTCATCCCAATAAAAATTTTGCTCGTTGCTCAAAAATTTTCTTTTGTCTTCAATACTCCAATGAGTTGGCAAAAATCCTGAAGCAAGAAAATTGATATTTTTAGCAAACCAAGGCATTGAATTAAGAGAAAGTAGAGATTCATCAGGAAAGTAATCATCGATTGGTGTGATGTCGGGTGTCGAATCTGTTGTCACTTTTGATAAAAGATTCGCATCAACCTTTTCGATGCCTTTTTCATCCTCGATTTCTTCCTGATTGGTCATGGCATGAGAAAATGGAAGTGCTGGCGGAGAATCAGTCGTTTCTTTGCAATTTTCAGATTCAACCCCTTCCTTTCCCTTAGAAATTGACTCATCATCTTTCTCATAAGGTTCAAGAGAGGGTTTTTCAATAACCTTACCACTGCGTAGAGTAGTGACTGATTTGACTTGATCCATGTGTTGACTTCCATAACTACTTGCATTTGCATTGTATTGCTCCTTGAGATTTTGCTGTGGTTCAAATGGAAACTTACCTTGCTGTTGAAAATTGAGAGCAGATGTGAATTTTGCAAGAGTATCTTTAAAATCTGTTATGCTTTGAGCAAGTTGATTGTTGATTATCTCTTGCTTTTCAATGAATGCATACAAAGTTTCCTCAAAATTTCTTGTAGGAGGTGGAGCATAAGGAGGTGCATATCCATGATAATTTTGGAAACTATAGTGTGCTTGAAACTGTGGTTGTGAAGTTTGTGCATTGTTGTTCTCACTCTTCCAACTGAAATTTGGATGATTTCTCCAACCAGGGTTGTATGTTTGGGAGTATGGGTTGTGGTTGGCCCTTTGGAAACTGTTTAAAGCATGGGCTTGTTCATGGAGACATTCCTTAAAAGAAGGCAAGGTTGGACAATCGTTGGTTGAGTGTTCATTTGTTTCACAGATTTGACACACAATGTTTTCAACAGATTTTAATTGACCACTCTTTTTTAATTCTAGTGCCTCGACTTTTCTAGCTAAAGATGCAAACTTGGCTTGAAGGTCATGATCTTCCCTAAGGTTGTACATACCTCCACTAGATGTATGAGGTTGAGTTTTACTCGGTGCCTCATATGTACCCGCAGTGTCCCAATTTTGAGCATTTTCAGCTAACAAGTCTAAGTACTCCATTGCTTCATCAGGGTCTTTATCTTCAAAAGTTCCATTGCACATCAATTCAACCATTTGCCTATCTTTAGATGTTAACCCTTCATAGAAATGTGAAATCAATCTCCATGTTTCAAAACCATGATGGGGGCAAGTACTAAGCAAATCTCGATACCTATCCCAACATTTGTAAAATGTTTCTCCTGGTTTTTGAGTGAAAGTGGTGATTTGTCTCTTGAAAGAGTTTGTTCTATGAGATGGAAAAAACTTCTTTAAAAATTGTTATTGCATTTCATCCCAAGCACGAATGGATCCTGGTCTTAAATTTTGTAGCCATGTTTTAGCTTTATCTTTTAATGAAAAAGGAAAAAGCTTTAATCTGATGGTGTTCATGCTACAATTTAAGTTATTATATGTGTTGCAGACCTCCTCAAATTCCCTTAAATGCAAGTATGGATTTTCCAATTCTAAACCATGAAAAGAAGGTAACAGTTGAATAATACCTGGTTTAAAATTAAAATGAGATGCATCAGGAGGAAAAACTATGCATGATGGTGCACTTGTTCTTGTGGGATTCATGTGGTCTCTAAGTGTTCTAGCACGGTTATTCTCATTATTCTCATTTTGAAGTGATTGATTATCTTCTTCGGCTATATTTTCTGAAAATGATGAGGATATCCTACAAAGTCTACCACTTGATGTACGTGACCACACTCTCATGCACGTGTAGGAATAGAATAAAAGGAAGAAGAAAACAAAAGAAGAAGAAACAAGAGAAAAGAAACAAAGTTAATATACAAGAAAAGTGAAAAGAAAAAATAAAATAAAAACTATAATTTATACAAGAACTTACCTCCCCGGCAACGGCGCCAAAAACTTGACACGACAAAAAGATTGATGTCTTCTTCCAAGTGCAGGAGTGTCGAAGTAATAAATAACCCGGCAAGACCGGGGTCGAACCACAGGAAGGTTAATTGTACAAATTATAAACGATAATAGTACAACAACAACAACAATAATAATAATAATAATAACAATAATAACAACAATGACAATAACAATAATAACTATAATAATAATAATAATAATAATAATAATAGTAATAGTAATAAAGAAAGAGAAGAAGAAGATGATGATGAGAACTTGGAGATGAAAAATTAATGTAAGGATTAAACAATAATAATAACAAATGTCTAGGTTAGAGGTTCCACTAATGGTATGTCAAACAAATATAGTATAAACTCTTATTATTCAATTGGAAACCACACACAAAGGAGGTTCCAATCATATTATAGATTGTTAACATGATTACATTAGTCATCTTATTCGATTAATGCTAATACTTGTAAATCTCGTCAAGCATTCATGATTATAACTTATGTTAACAACAAATCAAGTTCCTTTCATAGCTCAGGTGTCGGTTATACCATACAGTATGAGCTATGAGAGTGCCAAGCATTTGTTGTACCAAGTGTTATACAACATAAATCAAGATTAGTCATTTAACAAGCAAAGTATTAAAGAGTGAACAAGATAACAAATACAAAACATGTTAGTATCAAACATTAAAGTCCATATTGAGTTTACACTATACTTATTCTTACACCATTAGTGTAACCTTTTCACCTTGACATAACTAACTTAGCTAGACATAATGAAAGAAAGAAAAATAGATAAACAAAATAAGAACATAAAAGTTAACTAAGTAAAGGAAAGGAAATGAAAGGCATAAACTTAATATTAATGAAAGCAAAGCATAAACATTACAAAAAATACAAAGAGACAAAGCAAGAGCATGATCTTGATCTGGAGACCAAGATGCCTAAATGCATGGCAAATGCCTCCTTTTATAGGCCAAAATTGGGAACTATTGATTTGATGACTAATTGATAAGTGGGTGGCCAACTTTTGACTTGGTGACAATCCTTATCTTCTCTTGTCTGCCCAAAACGTCATTGATAACGTCACAATTGGTGCCAGTTGCAAACATGAAAGTTGTATCCAATTGTCTCATCTTTCTTGTGTAAACATTCAGCTCATTTGGACTTCTAGAACTCCAGATAGGGCTAAAATACCGAACAGTGCTCGGGCTGGAAGACAGATTCGGACTTCTTTGTTGTTGCTACAATTTGGACTTGATAATGGCCTTTTTAGATCTTGGGCTCCATATGAAAGTTGTAGACCTATGTCTTACCTTTCCATCCATATAAATTAGACCTAAATCTGAGATCTGTAGCTCCAGATATGACCCAATTACCGAACAGTGTTCCGGTTTGGATTGCACCGACATCTCTTCTCTAAGTTTGACCATCTCTTTATCCATGCAATTTAAGTTCTTCAAGTCATCAATCAATCCTTTTATTTATGTGATAGACCTGCATTAAAAATAGACATTTACCACAAATTATAGGTATCTTATATTATTAGATATATTATTATAAAACATGCTTTGGTTAAGGAGTTATTGATTTAGATACATTATTATAAAACATATTTTAGTTAAGGAGTTATTGATACTTCAAGTGCAAAATGATGATATAAAACCATGATAAAAATGCACTTTTAAGTACTAATCAGCTTTCCTTAGATGACCAATTTATGCGACTCATGGAAGGATCAATCACAAGAATGAAAGATTGTAGTTGGTCAATCAATTATTCAACAGTAGCAGCAAAGATTATGATTTGTCATGTAGAAGATGTTAGAAATTCCTATTCCACAGCATAATCAAGAAAAGACAACAACTTATCTAATAACCATTAACAATAAACAAACCTATGGGTTTATGGTGAATGTGCAGTTGAGCCCAAGAGGAAATATAAAAGATCTCTTTCAATGTGCCTAGACCACCTAGTAAAGCAATAAAGGCATCAACATGGTTAAATATTACATTCATTCAAGCTGACATTATAGAGACCTGAAGTTCCTCTCCAATTGTTTTTCTAATGATGTCCCCTTGTGCTAAAGTTTCGGGGACGACCCCCAAAACTTGACTACCTCCTAAAAATACAACTATTGAAGTATCTCTCATTAACCCAAGACTGCCTCCCCCATACACTGAATGAATCTTTCTCTCATCTAGCAACTGACCAAGATGATTTGCTGATTCTAAAAACTCCTTTTCTTTTCTAGGAGTAGATCCACCAAAAACACAAATACTTTTTATTTGATGACTTGAGGAGCTTGTCATTTCTACACACTTCTATATTTGATAAGAAAGAAGGGAAGGAAGAGTGGGTTTTATAGATGAGAATTTAGAAAGGTGATTAGTACTTAAAAGTGCATTCTCATTAAGGATTTATGTCATCATATTGCACCTGAAGTATCATTAAATTCCCTAACAAAAGCATGTTTTATATTAGCAAGTCTAAAAATATAATATACCTTTAATTCATAGTAAATGTTCATCCTAAATACAGGTCTATCACATAAATAAAAGGATTGATTGATGAGTTTAAGGATTGAAATTGAAAGGATAAAAAGAAGGCCAAACTTAGCAAAGTGTTGCTGGTGCATTCCAAACTCGAACACCGTTCGGTAATTTAATCATATCTAGAGTTGTAGATATCAGATTTAGGTCCATTTCATATCAATGGAAAGGTAATAAATAGACCTACAACTTTTGTAGGGACTCAAAGACTCAATTCTGCCGTTTTCAAGCTCAAATCTTAGCAACAACGAAGACGTCTAAAGTTGTCCTCCAACTTAAATACTATTCGGTTTTTGGCTCATATCTTGAGTTCTAGAAGTCCAAATGAGCTCTGGTTTTTTTTGTTGGAAAGCTGAGACAATTGCCCACAACTTCCACAATTCAGTTGGCTATAATTCTGATGTGAGCAATGATATTTTAGCCATCCAACAATATCAATAATCAGCCCACAATATCAAAAAAACAGCAGTCATTAATGTCAAAAACTAGCCACCAAATCAATGGATGCCCACCAATTCTTCAATCAATCAATAGTTCTGAAACTTAGCCTATAAAAGGAGGCATTGCCCGTGTATTTAGTCATATTAATTTTCAAATCAAAGTTATCTTCTTGCTTTCTCTCTACATCTTTGTAATGTTCAAGTTTTCTTTTATGCTATAGTAATCTCTTGTTTATGCTCTTTCATTTCCTTAACTATACTTAGTTAGCTTATATTATGTTTATGTTTTTATATTGTTTATTTATGTTTTTCTCCTTCTTAATGTTTAGCTAAATTAATTATATCAAGGTGAAAAGGTTTCTCTAATGGTGTTAGAATAGGTATAATATAAACTCAATATGGGCTTTAAATGTTTATATCCAAGAAAGATTGTTATTTAACATGTTTTGTCTTTCTATCTTACTAATTCTTAATACCTTACTTATTAAATAGTTAATTTAGATTTGTGTTGTATAATATTTGGTACATCAAATGCTTGATCCTTCATAGTCTTCGGCCGACATCATTATTATGATAGGAACTTGATTTGTTGTTAACATAAACTAGCAATATGAATGCTTGATGATATTTATAAGTATAGTATTACTTAGATAAGATAATTAATATGATCATGTTAGTAATTTATAATGAGCTAATAACGAGAAATCATCCGATTAGAACCTCCTTTGTGTGTGGTTTCTAGATGAGTAATAAAAAGAGTTTATATTATATTTATTTGAAATACCATTAGTTAATCCTATAACCTTGACATATGTTTTGTTATTGTTTAATCCGTACATCAATATCACATCCCAAAACTTTCTTCAACTCTTTTTCTGTTATTATTCTATTCAACTCTTTTTCTTTATTTGTAATTTATATAATTTACCTCCTTGTGGTTCGACCCTGGTCTTGCTGGGTTATTTTACTTTGACACTCCTGCACTTGGGATAAGATATCAACTCTTTGATCGTGTCAAGTTTTTGGCGCCGTTGCCGGGAAGGTAAGTTATTGTATAAATTAAATATTTTATTTTATTTTATTTTCACTTTTATTTGTTTTTCTAATTGTTGTTTCTTTTTCTTTTTTCTTTTATTTTCTTTTGTATTTGCATGAGAGTTTGAACACGTACATTAAGTGGTAGACTTTCTAGAAAATCATCATTTTCTTTAGAAAACATGGCCGAAGAAGATAACCAATCAATTCATAATGAGAATAATAAAAATAATGAGAATAATCATGTTAGAACACTTAGAGATCATATGAATCCAACAAGAACAAGTGCACCATCATGTATTGTTTTTCCTCTTGATACATCTCATTTTAATTTTAAGCCAGGTATTATTCAGCTTTTACCCACTTTTCATGGCTTAGAATTAGAAAATTCATACTTGCACTTAAGAGAATTTGAAGAAGTTTGTAGCACTTATAATGACTTAAATTGTAGCATGAACACCATCAGATTAAAGCTTTTTTTTCTTTTTTGTTAAAAGATAAAGCTAAAACATGGCTACAAAATATTAGGTCAGGATCCATTCATGCTTGGGATGAAATACAACAACAGTTTTTAAAGAAATTTTTCCCTTCTCATAGAACAAACTCTTTCAAAAGACAAATCACCACTTTTACTCAAATACCTGTCCTCATCATGGTTTTGAAACATCAAGATTTTTTTCATAATTTTATGAAGGGTTAACACCTAAAGATAGGCAAATGATGGAATTGATATGCAATGGAGCTTTTGAAAATAAAGGCCTTGATGAAGCAATGGAGTACCTAGACTTGCTAGTTGAAAATGCTCAAAATTGGGACACCACATGTACTTGTGAAGCACCAGGTAAAACTCAACCTCATACATCTAATGGAGGCATGTATAGCCTTAGGGAAAATCATGACCTCCAAGCCAAATTTGCATCTTTAGCTAAAAAAGTTGAGGCACTACAATTAAAAAAGAGTGGTCAATTAAAATCTATTCAAGAAATTGTGTGTCAAATTTGTGAAACCAATGAACACTCAACCAATGATTGTCCCACGTTGCCTTCTTTTAAAGAATGTCTCCATGAACAAGCCAGTGCTTTAAATAGTTTCCAAAGACCAAGTCATAACCCGTACTTACAAACATACAACCTTGGTTGGAGAAATCACCCAAATTTTAGTTGGAAGAGTGGTAACAATAATGCACAAACTTCATAGCCACCATTTTAAACACAATATAATTTTCAAAATTCTCATGGATATGCACCTCCTTATATTCCCCCTCCTAGAAGAAATCTTGAGGAAACATTACATGCATTCATTGAAAAGCAAGAGACAATCAACTCTCAAAATGCTTAAACCATGACTGATTTGAAAGATACTCTTGCAAAGTTCACATCCGCTCTTAGTTTTCAAGAGAAAGGTAAGTTTCCATCTCAACCCCAGCAAAATCCCAAAGGGCAATACAATTCAAGTACAAGCAGTTCTGGAAGCCAACATCTAGATCAAGTCAAATCAGTCACTACTTTGCGCAGTGGTAAGGTTATTAAAAAACCTATTCTTGAACCCTATGAGAAAGAAGATGAGTTAGTCTCCAAGGGTAAGGAAATGGTTGAACCTGATCATTGCAAGGAAGAGACTAATTTCCCACCAGCACTTCCATTTCCTCATGCCATGACCAAACAAAGGAAAGTCAATCACAATTCTGAAATCTTTGAAACTTTCAAACAGGTAAGGATTAATATACCTTTGCTAGATGCTATTAAACAAGTACCATCTTATGCTAAATTTTTGAAAGATCTATGCACTATAAAGAGAAAATTGAATGTGAAAAAGAAAGCCTTCTTAGCCGAACAAGTAAGTGCTATTCTTCAGAACAATAATGCTTTGAAATATAAAGACCTTGGTTATCCTACAATTTCTTACTTTATTGGAGAACATAAAATTGACAGAGCTTTACTTGATCTTGAAGCTAGTGTGAATTTACTTCCATACTTGGTTTTTCAAAGTCTCAATCTAGGTGAGTTAAAACCTACTTCTGTAACTCTTTTACTTACTGATAGATCTACAAAAATGCCTAGAGGAATAGTTCAAGATGTGTTAGTACAAGTTGATAAATTCATCTTTCCTGTGGATTTTATTGTCTTGGATACACAACCTGTTGAAGCATGCAATTCAATTCCTGTTATTTTAGGACGTCCATTTCTTACAACTTCTAATGTATTGATTAATTATAGGAATGGAGTGATGAAGTTATCTTTTGGAAACATGACATTAAAAATGAATGTTTTTAACATTTGCAAGCAACCTGGAGATGATAATGATTTACAGGAAGTAGATTTTATTGAAAAAATAATTTATGATCAATTTGAAAATTCTTCCAATGAAACTGAGTTTAATGAATCTGAAGATTTGCAAATGGTTTATTTTCAGAAAGAATCAAAGGCAAATATTTGGAGACCAAAAATTGAGGAATTGCCACCACGATCAATTGGGTCCATACCTTCAAGTGTTCAACCACCAAAACCTGATTTGAAACCATTGCCATATAATCTCAAATACTCATTTTTGGGAGAAAATGAAACTTTTCCGGTAATAATTTCTTCCAAACTTAATGTTTATCAAGAAGGTAAGTTATTACAAACTCTTAAAATGCACAAAAATGCATTAGGATGGACCATAGCTGACATAAAAGGAATTAGTCCTTTGATTTGCACACATAAGATTTATTTGGAGGAAAATACTAAACCCTCTAGAGAAATGCAACGAAGGCTTAATCCTAATATGAAAGAAGTAGTGAGGAATGAAGTCATTAAACTTCTAGATAATGGAATCATTTATCCTATTTCTGATAGCAAATGGGTAAATCCTACCCAAGTTGTACCTAAAAAGTCTAGAGTTACTGTGATAACAAATGAGAAAAATGAGTTAATTCCAACGAGAACTATTACTGGTTGGCGCATGTGCATTAACTATAGGAAACTTAATTCAATGACTAGAAAAGATCACTTTCCTTTACCTTTCATGGATCAAATTCTAGAAAGAGTTGCAAGTCATGAATTTTATTGTTTTCTAGATGGTTATTTAGGTTACAACCAAATTCAAATTGCATTTGAAGATCAAGAGAAAACTACTTTCACATGTCCATTTGGTACATTTGCATATCGAAGGATGCCTTTTGGATTATGTAATGCACCAGCCACGTTTCAAAGATGCATGCTTAGCATATTCAGTGATATGGTTGAACGCTTTCTTGAGATATTTATGGATGATTTTTCTATTTTTGGTGATTCATTTGATAATTGTTTAACTAATTTGGAAAAGGTTTTGAACAGGTGTGAAGAGAAGAATCTTGTGCTGAATTGGGAAAAATATCATTTTATGGTAACAAACGACATTGTACTTGATCACATTGTTTCATCAATAGGAATTGAGGTTGATAAATCTAAAATTGAGTTAATTGCCAACTTGCCAACACTAAAATCTGTTAAAAATGTTAGATCATTTTTAGGACATGCTGGTTTTTATATAAGGTTTATCAAAGATTTTAGTATAATATCTAAGCCATTGTGTAACTTTCTAACAAAGGATAATGTTTTTGAATGGACTGAATATTGTGAAAAAGCCTTTGTTAAACTTAAAAACTTGCTTACATTTGCTCCTGTTATTCAACCTCCTGATTGGTCATTACATTTTGAAATAATGTGTGATGCTAGTGATTATGCCGTGGGTGCTGTTTTAGGATAAAGAAAAGATAAGAAACCCTATGTAATTTACTATGCAAGCAAAACTTTAAATAGTGCTTAAATAAATTACACAACCACTTAAAAAGAATTACTTGCTGTAGTATTTGCATGTGAAAAATTCAGATCTTATCTTGTTGGCTCACCTGTTATTGTTTTTACCGATCAAGCAGCGTTGAAATATCTTCTTTCTAAGAAGGATTATAAAGTTAGATTGGTGCGGTGGATTTTGTTACTTCAAGAATTCGATATCACAATCAAGGATAAGAAAGGCACAAAAAATGTTGTCGTGGATCATTTGTCAAGATTGATAACTGATTTGAAATCTGACATCACACCAATCGATGACTACTTTCCTGATGAATCTTTACTTTCTGTCACTGTAATGCCTTGGTTTGCTAATATTGTTAATTTTCTTATTTTAGGACATTTGCCAACGCATTGGGTCACCCAAGACAAAAGAAAGTTCTTGAACGAAGTGAAGAACTTTTATTAGGATGACTCTTATTTATTCAAATATGGTCCTGATCAAATATTTCGAAGATGCATTCTCGACAATGAGGTAAGTAACGTCATCAAATTTTGTCATTCTAAGGCATGTGGGGGTCATTTTTCATCAAAAAAGACAGCCGGAAAAATCTTACAATGTGGATTTTATTGGCCCACCATGTTCAAACACACACATGCATTCTACAAATCTTGTGAAAATTGTCAAAAGTTAGGATCTCTTTCAAAACATCACATGATGCCTTTAAGTACTATTCTTGTCATTGAAATTTTTGAATGTTGGGGTATAGATTTTATGGGTCCATTTCCTCCATCATTTGGTTTTGTGTACATATTAGTCACAGTAGACTATGTTTCAAAATGGATAGAAGCAATTCCAAGTCGTAACAACAATTATAAAATAGTCATTAAGTTTTTGAAAGAAAACATTTTGAGTCGATTTGGAATCCCTCGGGCCATGATAAGTGATGGTGGAACACATTTCTGTAACAAGCCATTTGAGTCTTTAATGAAGAAATATGAAATCACACACAAAGTTGCCACCCCTAATCACCCCTAGACAAATGGACAAGTAGAACTTGCTAATAGGGAGATCAAACAAATCTTGGAAAAAACAGTGAACCCTAATCGAAAGGACTGGTCTTTAAGACTTAATGATGCACTTTGGGCCTATCGAATTGCTTTTAAAACATCATTAGGTATGTCACCTTATAGGTTGGTTTATGGAAAACCTTGTCATTTGCCTGTGGAACTTGAATACAAAGCTTATTGGGCTATTAAAGCTTTCAATTCAAACCTGGATGATGCTAGTCAACTGCGTAAGTTACAAAAAAATGAGCTTGAAGAAATAAGAAATGATGCATATGAGAATTCAAAAATTCATAAAGCAAGAATCAAAGACTTTCATGATAAAAGAATCTTGAGAAAAACATTTGATGTTGGTCAAAACATTTTGCTTTATAATTCTCGACTCCATTTATTTCTTGGAAAGCTAAGATCAAGATGGAGCTGTCCATTTGTTGTGAAACATGTATATCCTTATGGGGCCTTTGACATTGAGAATCTAAAGAATGGTAATGTTTTCAAGGTCAATGGACATTATTTGAAAGCTTACTTTGATAATTTTCTTATGAAAATGAATCCATTGGTTTGAATGATCCTGTATATCAAGGTTGATTATTTTGTTTTTCTCATATTTTTGTTTCTTTTTTGTGTGACTTTTGTTTTGCTAGTCTTTCTCCAACCTCGGTCAAATGGCAGATAACAGTACTCCGTGACTCTTAAGTCGGTTCTTTCAATTTCCCATGATAATTGGTATCTCTGTATATATTTATTCAATTCCTTGTTCCTTCTCTTTTCTTTACATCTCTTCTCCACTTCTCTTTAAAAACAAAACAAAAATGGACACCACTTTTGAAAAATTGAAAAAGTATTTTCCTGCTCTGCCTTAGAATGCGATTATAAAAATTTACCATGCTAGGTGTGAAAGATTGAGGTTGTTAATGAACCATGAAATTCCTGAAGATATTCGCTGGATAATTGAAGCAAAGATCTGATTATCAGGTGAGTCTTCCAACTCTTTTATTTCATACATGCCTGGGACAGGTAAAAACACTTTTGCAAAGAAACGTCGTGCAAAATGACTAAAAGTCTGTCACCGATGTGCCAGATGGACTTGTAATACAAAATGACATTCTTTAGGAATGGTATCTATAAACCGTGAAGATAAAATATAATTCATTAAGGATGGCTTGAGTAAGGAGTCTTTAGATAATCTTCTATTAACTCTTGAGACGCATCCTAGTGGAGATGTGCATAATGCAATTCATGATTTATAGCCTCATTTTCATAAAGAACATGATCGACTTAGTCTTGGAAATCTGACTGAAAAAGACCCTATTTGCCAGTTAAAGATAACAACTAAGGGAAAGGGATTGTATATAATTAAAAAAACATGAAAAGAAAAAGAAAAATAAAAAATAAAAAAATGATGATAATTAAAATATAGATAAGTTTGGTTTCGTAGCCTCCCTAACTTAAGCAATTAAGCCCGAATGGCTGTTTTAACACCTAATACCCTAAAGTCAACTAACTTAGGAGCTATTGGCCCACTACTTGTTATATGGGTTGAGGAGAAAAGCTTAAGGGAATCAAACATTGCACTATCTACATATCAGTATCTGCGACCCGAGTTACTAAGCTCGTTGGGGTGTCTTAACACCTAATGCCCTAAAACCAACTAGTCTAGGAGTCATTAGCTGAAAGCTCGTTACATGGGTTAAAGATGCATGATGTTTTTAAATTATATGTATATATATTTTTTTAAAAAGACAAAAATAATAATCCCAACTCAAGAAAGTTAACCTTAAACATTACAACAAAAAATTTGTTTTGTTCTAAAAAAAAGCCCCATAATTATGTGTTGATACATTGAGCACAAAAGAAAGGTTTATTAATATCTTGTTAAGAGGTATTGAGCAGATATATAAATTTAATGAGAGTTTGTTTATCTGGATAGATTAATGGAAGTTAAGCTGGAAATCGAAGAAAGAATGAAGCAGGTGTCGGTTATACCATACAAATTGTAGCAACAACAAAGAAGCCCGAATCTGTCTTCCAGCCCACAAATTTGTTTTCTATTTTAACGCTTTGATTACTAGGGACTAGTAATAAGCTGGTTGGGGGGTGTGATTAGTACTTAAAATTGCATTTTTATCATGGTTTTATATCATCATTTTGCACTTGAAGTATCAATAACTCCTTAACTAAAATATGTTTTATAATAATGTATCTAATAATATAAGATACCTATAATTTGTGGTAAATGTCTATGCATATTTTATAATAATATATCTAATAATATAAGATACCTTTAATTTATGGTAAATGTTCATTTTAAATGTAGGCCTATCACATAAATGAAAGGATTGATTGATGACTTTAAGAACTTAAATTGCAAGGATAAAGAGATGACCAAACCTAGAAAAGAGATGTCGGTGCAATCCAAACCGGAATACTATTCTGTAATTGGGTCATATCTGGAGCTATATATCTCAGATTTAGGTCCAATTTATATGGATGGAAAGGTAAGACATAGGCTTATAACTTTCATATGGAGCCCAAGATCTAAAAAGGCCATTATCACGTCCAAATTGTAGCAACAACAAAAAAGCCCGAATCTGTCTTCCAGCCCGAGCACTGTTCAGTATTTTAGCTATATCTGGAGTTCTAGAAGTCCAAATGAGCTGAATTGTTTACACAAGAAAGCTGAGATAATTGTCTATAACTTTCATGTTTTCAACTAGCTCCAATTTTGACGTTATCAATGACGTATTGGGCAGACAAGAGAAGATAAGGATTGTCACCAAGTCAAGAGTTGGCCACCCACTTATCAATTAGTCATCAAATCAATAGTTCTCAATTTTAGCCTATAAAAGGAGGCATTTTCCATGCATTTAGACATCTTGGTTTCCAGATCAAGATCATGCTCTTCCTTTCTCTCTTTGTATTTTTTGTAATGTTTATGCTTTGCTTTCATTAATATTAAGTTTATGCCTTTCATTTCTTTTCCTTTATTTAGTTAACTTTTATGTTCTTATTTTGTTTATCTATTTTTCTTTCTTTCATTATGTCTAGCTAAGTTAATTATGTCAAGGTGAAAAGGTTACACTAATGGTGTAAGAATAAGTATAACGTAAACTTAATATGGATTTTAATGTTTGATACTAACGTGTTTTCTATTTGTTATCTTGTTCACTCTTTAATACTTTGCTTGTTAAATAACTAATCTTGATTTATGTTGTATAACACTTGGTACAACAAATGCTTGGCACTTTCATAGTTCATATTGTATGGTATAACCGACACCTAAGCTATGAAAGGAACTTGATTTGTTGTTAACATAAGTTATAATCATGAATGCTTGACGAGATTTACAAGTATTAGCATTAATCGAATAAGATGACTAATATAACCATGTTACCAATCTATAATTTGATTAGAACCTCCTTTATATGTGGTTTCCAATTGAATAATAAGAGTTTATATTATACTTGTTTGACATACCATTAGTGGAATCTCTAACCTTGACATTTGTTATTATCATTGTTTAATCATTACATTAATATTCCATCTCAAAGTTCTCATCATCATCTTCTTCTTCTCCTTCTTTTTCTTTATTATTATTATTGTTGTTGTTGTTGTTGTTATTGTTGTTGTTTATAATTTGTACAATTAACCTCCTTGTGGTTCGACCTCGGTCTCGCTGGGTTATTTATTACTTCAACACTCCTGCACTTGGGAGAAGACATCAACCTTTTCGTCGTGTCAATTGAATAAGAGGTAAGATCAACCCTAGAACAAAGCAAGTTAAGAAGAATTTAGGCAAGAAAGAAAATTTTGAAATGAGAGAATTCAAAAACTTAACTACTGATTCTAAGTTTGGTTGATGAAGTGTAGTATTTTACTTCATGTTTACCCTTATTTATTAAGATGAGTATTATAAATGCTCTTATTGTTTTAATTGATAAGAGAAATTATAGAATATTTGTTCATTATATAAGTAATTATATAAGTAGTAAAATATGGGGTAGAGAGTGGAACATGATTATATTTCTTCTTTATTCAATTAATAATTAATGGCACTTGAGTTTCCATTATTTGTTTTTATGATAACTTGTTAGATAAAACTAAAGAAAACCTCTAACTTGTCTTTCCTTGATCAAAAGATCATTGTTAAAAAAAATAAAAAATTGAGACCTTAAATATTTTTTTGTTAAATCTTCATATTAAGAAGGCATATAAGTTAGAATTTTAATAGAATAAGTTAAAATCTTAACAATAATTGAATAAGACATAGGAGGTTCACTTCTCATCATTTTATTTATTTATCATGTTTATTAATGAATTTTATCAATCAAACAACCTAATTTCTAAAATCCTTAGTTAAAGGTGAGAAGATAATCTTAATTTATTAGATAATAGTAAAGAGGTATATATGAGCACAATTAAAAAATAAAACTTATGTTTAAAATAAATGAAGATTAAAAACTACTGAGGGATGGATTAAGTCATAAAAAAACATATTCAAGAATCACAAGTTTCAATTTACATCTTTTAATAAATAATGTTGCTTTAAAAGAATAAGATTCCTAGCTACACGAGAAGACATACTAATAGAACTATATATAGACAAGGGTTCTAGAGAATGAATGAAATCATGATAATCATTATCTCTTTCAAAAAAAAGTATTTTATTTAGCAAGTACTATTACTTTTCCTAGTAACATGAATTAGAGTTTTTTTTTTATATATCTTATGAACATAATTAATTTTTAAAGCTGAAAGAGTTAAAAAAAAATTAAAAGATAATAATAATAACTTCAAAGTTTGGAATTTTTTTGAATGAATTGATTTTATTATTAAAGGAGGCAACTGAGCCCTTATAAAAGAAAAAAAAGTTCAAATAATTTTCTTAAATATTTATTTGAATAGAAGTTGATTTAGTGTTAAAAGAATCATAACTATTTTTTTTACAAGAAGACCTCATTCTTTTGGACTTTATAAAACTTCTACAATGAGTATTGATTATAATTTTTTTATATCACTTGTAAGTAATCAAATAATGGATATAAGTAAATCAGATCAAAGAAATAAAAGAGACAAAAAAAAATTAAAATAAAAAAATAATGTCCTTTTAAACTTACTTTGTAAAGGGCACTATAGATATCATTGGTGGTTCTTTCAAGTCTTTTATAAAGTCCACGTCTTAGAAGGACTAACCTATGGAATCCTTCTTTCCATATGCTTTAAGTTTGATAGGAGATAGATAGCATTATAAGTATGATTTGGAACTTGTGTGCAGTTGACAAGGGGATTTTAACATAATATAAATTGCCTAGTAAAGAGGTTTGGAAAATATAGTTCTATCATAAATTAGTTATTCATGAAAATATGAATTTTTTAACATACAGTATAACTTTTTGATATAATAAATTCTTCATTTCTAACTCATTCTTTAGTATGTAGACTTTGTACCAATCAAGTCCAAATTTTCTTTCATGAAATGGGATTTGAGTACGAATAAGCAAATATGATCAGAGCAAATTTTTATTCTTTTTTCTTTAAGGTAGTAATAGAATGATTAAAATTATATTTATAAGCTTATTAATCGTTATTATGATATATTTTTTATTTAAAAATATATTAAAATATTTTTTAAAAACATTTTAGACATCAACACTAAAAAAATCAATTTATAATTATTTTTCATTTTTGTTTAATGAATTAATGTTTATAACTTTGATTTTTCATCTAATATTTACTATTTTAATCACAAAACTTGTAATATTATTTTTAAGGCCTGTTTGTTTGTTGAAAAATAATTTTTTTTGAAAAATATTTTTTATTTAAATTTTTTAGAAAAATATTTTTTAAAAAAATCAAGTTAAATTTTTCTTTGATTGTGAAGTGTTTTTTTTTTTAACAAATTTTTTAATAATAAATAAATATAAAAAAATTTAAAAAATTATTTTTTAAAAATTATTTTCAAGAAAACAAATATGTTTTTAATAAATAATGTGAAATAATACTGCAACTGTATAGTTTTTGTGAATATGATGAAATAAAAACAGATTGAGATTGGAAATATTAAAAAAAAATGGTTAAACTTAACTGTAAAATTATACTCATCCATATTTAATTTTAGCTTATCAAATTCATCATTGAGACATGAATAAATAAATAATCGGATAATTTAATAAACATGAGCAGCGCCGCTGGCTGAAAAAAGCCCGGGACCACCCGTTTTTCCAAGACCCGGACTCTCTGGCTCTCTTGCAATAGAAGTCATAATGTGCCACGTGTTCATCCATTCCACATGTGGCGTCAAAACTCTCTCCTTTCCCTTCAGGCCGTTACCTTCATTTTCCTCCAGATTCCCTATCCTTCCTCTCTCTTGAATCTTTTTCCTTTCCTCCTCTGTTTCTGATTCTTCAAATTCTAATGGCAGAAACCTCTGCTCTTTGTTTCTCCCCCTTCTCTTCCCTCCCTTCTAACATTTATCGTTCCAGAGAACCCAATTCATCTCTCTCCTTTGCCTCTCCTTTTAAATCCTCTGCTTCGCACTCTCGCTCCTCTCGCTCAATTCGATTCACTTGTAAAGCTTCAGACTCTGGCAACTTCCTCGGCGATGAATCTCTTGGTTTCTTTCCTTGGTCCGATGGCGACAACGGTACACATGTCTTTTGTTCTTCATCTTACTGTTTTATTATCTTAAAGAAAGTTACGTGATTTCGGCTGTAAATCTTTAATTACCAAATTAGAATGTGGCCCATTTAGTTCCAGTTTATAAAATCACCATAAAGTATGGGACTTTGTATTTTATTTTCTTGGAATTAGAAAATAAAATTAAGGGTTATGTTCTTCGAGTTTTAATACGATTTAAAGATACTGAATTCTTATTATATTTGTGTAAGAAAGACTCTATTTTTCTTTCTTGGTTTCATGAGACGAAGCCAAATGGGGTTGTTCTTGCATTTTGTTTTCAGATATTGAATGGGTTCAGGAAGAAAGAATCACGCTTTTCACAACTGATGGGCTCGTTCAGATTGGAGGCTCTGTAGTTCCTCGACTTGTCGCTTCTTCCAACGTATGCCGTTTTGATTTTGTTTGTGTCATTTTCTTTTCTTTTCTTCTAATTGAGATAACATTGGTTAAATGCTGCTCATTTACTTGTCTGCATGAATGTAATATGTGTATATTGTTTGCTACTTTCTGCACATAATTGAATGTAAGTATCTGATTTTTCCAATGGACTTAAACAGAGGAAGCGAGGGAAATCAAAAACTTCTCAGAGAGTTCAACGTTTTCAAGAGAGTGATTACATGGATCCAAATCAAGGCTTATGCTTGGGTGCACTCTTTGATATTGCAGCAACTAATGTAAGTAATTTTTTGACCCATTGTTTTAGGGTCTTCTTTAAAATCTGTAGCCCTGATATCTTTTTTTTTTTTTTTTATTTATATGAGATGTGGTCATATTAGGGACTTGATACGGGGAGAAGGCTTTGTATCTTTGGGTTCTGCCGATCGATTGAGATGTTGAGTGATGTTGTAGAAGACACTGTTTTGGAGCATGGTGGGGAGGTAATGACTAAATTAATCTAGCATTTCAATGGTATATTTTGATGTTGAGAGTGCAATCTTCATCTAATCCTGTTAACTTCATTTGGTTTATTTGATCATACTCAAAGCAAGGAGAAAAATAAATTAGATGTTTACGGTTAATTTATTTCATGCTTTCTCTTCCAGCGACGGCTCCAGTGTTGCCTTACAAAGTAGGGACTTTATATATATATTTATAGCTTTTTTCTCCCAAATTCACGGGAGAGTGTTTTAATTTTTTTTTTATTTGCATGCTTAGTGCTGATTGGGTGTTATTCACATCAGTTTTTTAGTCCACCGAGGAAAGTCACATTGTGTTTTGAGAATTGTACTAGACTTGAAGTTGAAGTTCCCGTTTGACTTCAATTTGCTTTTCATGAAAATTTATTATTATTTTTGTTTAAAATTATATTTTTTAATGTTTTTAGATTGATTTGATATCTTGATATTAAAGATAAATTTAAAAAAAAAAATTTGATACATTTTTAAATATAAAGTATTTTAAAAAATAATTGTTATCATATTTCCCAACACTTTTAAAAGAAAAAAATAGACAACTACCCTTCTATTGGCCTACTAATTGTTGGCTCTAGACTTGATATATACGAAGTTGACAATATTAGGATTCATTATATTTAGCTGAATGCCAATATCATATTAAGTTTTGTGTGAATGTTAAACTAATTTGAGCATGTTTTGCGCGGGTCATTTGGAGTTTCTGCGAGTGGGTTGCAGGATGATGCAACAGGTAATGGGGATCTAATTCAATATAGGAGAAGTGTTTTTGTGTATTCCCTAAGCAGCATAGTCATCCTTTAATACTTATCAATCTATTTCAGATACACATAGGGCTAGTGTTTAGCTGAACGGGAACTATTCTCAATCATGGTTTGACAAACTCCCTTCTTTTTAAAATTCCGGTCATATCTACCTCTGCAAAGGACTATCTTTTAATTTTTTATTTGTCTGACATCTTTGTTGCCTTGCTTTTATTTGTATAGCCATAATTTAATAGGATTCCTATCCCTGGAGTTTGTATGTGTGGATTGGCTATATCTGAAAATGCACATGAATCTTCACTTTTCAGGTTGTGACAGCAGAGAAGGCCATCAAAGGTGGATTGCACGAAAAGCTAACAATGACGGTGGCAGTGCCATATCTTTGGGGGGTTCCACCTGCTTCCGAAACACTCCGTCTTGCTGTGCGGAGTGGTGGAGGGATTGTAGAGAAGGTTTATTGGCAATGGGATTTTTTGTAAACAAAGAATGGACCAATGTCCATTCTGTACATAAACTAAAAGAATTGTCTTATGTAAAAAAAAATCGATTGTCGTTGTATTCATGCTCAATGTGAGCTTCATGTTCATATCTAATTGATTATTTGAGACTGCCCTGTACCATTGGCAGTGCCACGTTCCAAACCTTGTTTTCTATATCGGAGTCAATGACAGTACCCAAGACGCTAATGATAATCTTCTGAACCACTGGTTTTTCTATTTAGTTGCTAGTTTGGAGCTAATTATCCTGGTGGCGCGTTTCCAGTTACTCCAGTTGTTCTGGATCAGTGATCTGGCAAATTTCTTAAGATTCGTTTAAAGTGGTGGAGCCAGCGGTTCCTGCCAAATCATATAGGCTCTGTATTTCTTATCTCCCTGCTTTAATATTTTATATAGTAATTAATATAGTTTGGTTTACAATAAAGGGTGATTTGCTTCAACAATTAGATAGAGATTTGCCTCAAACATATAATAAATATATTTATAAACTAGTAAGATAAATCTAGATCTAAATTGAGATCTAGTTGTGACATTACGTAAAAAAAAATTATAATTTTTTATTTGATTATTGAAT
>NW_011500242.1:117789-122595 GCF_000495115.2 Populus euphratica
CACTATCAACAAATAATGGGTTCACAATCATTCTTCCTCAGATTCAACTAAGGGATACAACATATATATCATCAAGAACAACTTATTATCAGATTACAACAAGATTAAAGGAGAATTATTTGAGAAAAACTCACAAAACTGACAGCCTCGTTTTCTGTCAAAACGGTCAGCTTCCACACCACCAATCTTCGATCCAACCGTTCAGAATGAAGATCAACGTGTCTAGAAGCTGCTGTCAAAATCTCAGCCCGATCCAACGGTGAACGAGCTGGAAATCGAAGAAAGAATGAAGACTGCTCTGCTGCCTTTTCTTCTCTTTTTCTCTCTTCTCTTTTTTCAAAATCTTGTGCTACTGTACCCGAACCACTTAATTTTAAAGTGGTCAGCTGCCTCTTTTCTCAATAAATGTGGTGGTCCCACCATTACATGGGGTGGGACCATACACAACAAAAGCAAGGAGAAAAATAAATTAGATGTTTACGGTTAATTTATTTCATGCTTTCTCTTCCAGCGATGGCTCCAGTGTTGCCTTACAAAGCAGGGACTTTATATATATATTTATAGCTTTTTTCTCCCAAATTCACGGGAGAGTGTTTTAATTTTTTTTTTATTTGCATGCTTAGTGCTGATTGGGTGTTATTCACATCAGTTTTTTAGTCCACCGAGGAAAGTCACATTGTGTTTTGAGAATTGTACTAGACTTGAAGTTGAAGTTCCCGTTTGACTTCAATTTGCTTTTCATGAAAATTTATTATTATTTTTGTTTAAAATTATATTTTTTAATGTTTTTAGATTGATTTGATATCTTGATATTAAAGATAAATTTAAAAAAATAAAATTTGATGTATTTTTAAATATAAAGTATTTTAAAAAATAATTGTTATCATATTTCCCAACACTCTTTAAAAGAAAAAAATAGACAACTACCCTTCTATTGGCCTACTAATTGTTGGCTCTAGACTTGATATATACGAAGTTGACAATATTAGGATTCATTATATTTAGCTGAATGCCAATATCATATTAAGTTTTGTGTGAATGTTAAACTAATTTGAGCATGTTTTGCGCGGGTCATTTGGAGTTTCTGCGAGTGGGTTGCAGGATGATGCAACAGGTAATGGGGATCTAATTCAATATAGGAGAAGTGTTTTTGTGTATTCCCTAAGCAGCATAGTCATCCTTTAATACTTATCAATCTATTTCAGATACACATAGGGCTAGTGTTTAGCTGAACGGGAACTATTCTCAATCATGGTTTGACAAACTCCCTTCTTTTTAAAATTCCAGTCATATCTACCTCTGCAAAGGACTATCTTTTAATTTTTTATTTGTCTGACATCTTTGTTGCCTTGCTTTTATTTGTATAGCCATAATTTAATAGGATTCCTATCCCTGGAGTTTGTATGTGTGGATTGGCTATATCTGAAAATGCACATGAATCTTCACTTTTCAGGTTGTGACAGCAGAGAAGGCCATCAAAGGTGGATTGCACGAAAAGCTAACAATGACGGTGGCAGTGCCATATCTTTGGGGGGTTCCACCTGCTTCCGAAACACTCCGTCTTGCTGTGCGGAGTGGTGGAGGGATTGTAGAGAAGGTTTATTGGCAATGGGATTTTTTGTAAACAAAGAATGGACCAATGTCCATTCTGTACATAAACTAAAAGAATTGTCTTATGTAAAAAAAAATCGATTGTCGTTGTATTCATGCTCAATGTGAGCTTCATGTTCATATCTAATTGATTATTTGAGACTGCCCTGTACCATTGGCAGTGCCACGTTCCAAACCTTGTTTTCTATATCGGAGTCAATGACAGTACCCAAGACGCTAATGATAATCTTCTGAACCACTGGTTTTTCTATTTAGTTGCTAGTTTGGAGCTAATTATCCTGGTGGCGCGTTTCCAGTTACTCCAGTTGTTCTGGATCAGTGATCTGGCAAATTTCTTAAGATTCGTTTCAAGTGGTGGAGCCAGCGGTTCCTGCCAAATCATATAGGCTCTGTATTTCTTATCTCCCTGCTTTAATATTTTATATAGTAATTAATATAGTTTGGTTTACAATAAAGGGTGATTTGCTTCAACAATTAGATAGAGATTTGCCTCAAACATATAATAAATATATTTATAAACTAGTAAGATAAATCTAGATCTAAATTGAGATCTAGTTGTGACATTACGTAAAAAAAATTATAATTTTTTATTTGATTATTGAATCGTGCTCGAGTGTTTACATGAGACTCGAGTTTTTACATGAGACTTTAGAGGCTGTTTTTCCTTTTAGATATCATAAATCTTGCTATAGGGTCTTGATTTTGATAGTTTTTATAATACTACTTGTTATTATTGAATTTTATGCTATCTTTGAATTTTATGCTTCTTTTCTTTGTAATTTTAAAATTTTGTTTTATTTCTTAGGTAACATAGAGTTTCTATCCTCTTTAAGACTTTATAAACCTCTTGAGGAGGTTGACTTGATTATTATTATTTTAAGAAAAATAAAAATTGAGAATTTAGAGCTTACATTGCAACTTTTTTTGCTTATACAATTATTATGTGTTCTTTGTTTAATTATTGTTTTTAGCTTTCACCTACATTAGTTAGTATCATAGCCCAATAATTTCAGAGTTATTGCAAGTTATGTTCTATAATCTTGTGGAAGAAAATTTATTTGTTGTTGTGCGCGCTAACAAACCATAATGAGAAGAGGTCGAGGAGTAGGGCTTAGCCAAGAAAGGGATAGGGAGCTCCCCTTTCGAGACAGAAACGTTTAGGAGCTCATCATCGAAGACATGTAAAGGCAAATCTTGGAATTAATCTATATACTAAAGAGAGGGACCTACAAGACTAAAGGTAGTGTGACTAGGATCAGGAAAGTGATAATAGGTCCCTGACTAGTACTGAAAATTTGAGACGGATTTATAGGAGACCACCCCTTGAGCAAGAAAAGAATAAGTTTGAAAATTTTGGATTTCATATCAAAATTCTTGAGTTTTCAGGTTTCACACAAACAAAAGAATTTATAAATTGATTGAATGAGATTGAATAGATTTTTGAATACAAGGATGTACTTGAAAAGACATTAGTGAAGTTGGTTGTGATTAAATTAAAGGGCAGGGCATTTGCTTGATGGGAGTAGTTAAAGAAGATATGAGAGACAAGGGAAAGTTAGAATCAATGACTAAGACAAAATGAAAAAGAACATGAAACAAAACTTTCTTCCTCTTGGCTACTCATAAACCATATACTAAAGGCTTTACACGTTAAAACAAAAAGGTAAATTTATCAATGACTATATTGATGATTTTACCACCTAGTTTCAAGGAATGATCTGGAACAAATAGAGGAGCAGTTTGTGGCACGGTATTTTAGTGGCCTGTGACAACCAATTCAGGATATTGCGTCTTCAGACTTTGTGAACAATGCTAGAGGTGTATTAGAGGGCTAATAGTGGAGATGTAGTAGGTTGCTAGGACTATTGATAAAAACTTTCAATTAGAATAAAATAATAAAGGATGCAATAGTGACTTACAGTAAATCCCTAATTAAGTTAGGCCAACCAAAAAAATCAGTGGGTAACAAGTAAAGGTTTTGGTTTTATACTTCATTGTTTTAGATGTGGTGAGTTAAGACACTAAATTAGTAAATGTAGCAAACCTGAGAATTGTATGGGAAAAAATTTGCTAGTAAAGGAAGAGCCTATGAATTTTACTAATAACGAGGGTGATTCAAATAGAGAAAGGGATGTTGTACATATAAATGATAGTATAACCCTTGTGATTAGAAAGAGTATGTTGACACCCAACGGTGATTCAAATAAGGATTGAAGGTATAGTAATATCTTTTACACTACATGCATCATCAAAGATATAGTTTATAGTTTGATTATAGATAGTTAGAGCTATAAGAATGTGGTATCTATAAAGGCAGTAAGAAAATGATTAGTACTTAAAAGTGTATTTTTATCAAGGTTTTATATCATCATTTTACACTTGAAGTATCAATAACTCCTTAACTAGAGTATGTTTTATAATAACATATTTAATAAATATAATATACCTTTAATTTATAGTGAATGTTCATCTTAAATACAAGCCTATCATATAAATGAAAGGATTGATTAATGAGTTTAACTACTAAAATTAAAAAGACAAAGATAGGGCTAAACTTAGAAAAGAGATGATAGTTCACTCCAAACTGAAATACTATTCAGTAATTGGGTCATATCTGGAGCTGTAGATCTTGGATTTCAGTTTGGTTTATATGGGTATAAAGCTAAGATATAGACCTAAAACATTGATGAGTTCAACACTTAATTTTATAGTTTGGAGTCCAAATATTAGCATTAAAAAAGAAGTTTGAACATGTTATGCAGTCCAAACACTATTCAGTATTCAGCCCATATCTCGAGTTCTAGAAATCTAAATGCACTGATTTTTTTTTTATTGGAAAGCTAAGATAATTTCTTAGAACTTTCATAATATTATTTGTACAAATTCTGACATTAATAATAAAGTTTTGTTCAGATAAGAAGATAAGGATTGTCACCAAGTCAAGATTTGACCACCCACTCAACAAGTAGTCATCAAATCAATAGTTCCAAATTTTAGCTTATAAAAGGAGGCAATTTTCATGCACTTAGGTATCTTGGTTTTTAGATCAAAATCATGTTCTTACTTAGGTATCTTGGTTTGTAGATCAAAATCATGTTCTTACTCTCTCTTTATATTTTTGTAATGCTTAAGTTTTGCTTTCATTAATCTATTAGTTATGCTTTTCATTTCTTTTTCTTTACTTAGTTAACTTAT
>NW_011500242.1:122921-139844 GCF_000495115.2 Populus euphratica
ATTTGTTGTTAACATAAGTTATAATCATGAATGCCTGACAACATTTTAAATATGAACATTATTCGAATAAGATAACTAATGTAAATATGAATATTATTCGAATAAGATAACTAATGTACTCATGTTAACAATTTATAATCTAATTGAAACCTCATTTGTGTGTAGTTTTCAATTGAGTAATAAAAAGAGTTTATACTATAATTGTTTAAAATATCATTAGACTCTTTTTATTATTTTTATTATTGTTTAATCTTCACATTAATTTTACATCTCAAAGTACTATTTAACTCACCACCACCACCACTATTATTATTATTATAATTTATAATTTATAATTTATATAATTAACCTCTTTGTAGTTTAATCTCAGTCTTGCTTGGTTATTTATTACTTTGACACCCCTACACTTGGGAGAGGATATCAATATTTTGGTCATGTCAGAAAACTTTAGCTGCCAACTAAAAATCAACCCTAGAAACGGACAGGGTTGAATAGTGATATTAAGGTAATTATGGATAGACACTGCTTTATTCCTTTCTCTATAGGTAAAAAATACTTCAATAATGCTTAGTAGAATGTGTTCTTGATAGATACTTGTCATATTCTTTTGGGAAGGCTATGAGAGTTTGATAAGATTGTGGTTTATAATGGTAGAAAAGCTTATACCCTTAACATTAAAAAGAAATGTGTAATTCTAGCATCTATAGGAGAGAAGATGAAGATGAAGGTTGATAGTGTAAAGGTTTTACTGTCTTTATCACAGTTTATAAAGGAAATAAGAAATGAGTGAGTGGTGTTTTCTCTAATGCCTAGGAGTACTCATAGAGAAATAAAAGAATGATGGTCTCGAGAAAACACACAGTTTGTTAGTAAAGTTTTTATATTTAATGCCGAATGAGTTGCCCTAAATTTTACATCCTATAAAAGAGATATAACACCAGATTAAATTTATGTTAGGTTCCATCTTCCTACACAAAGCAAGTTACAGACTTAGCTTTAAAAAATTTCAAAAGTTGTAGAGATAGGTGTTGGAGTTGCTATAGAAATGATATATCCAAGAAAGAATGAGTCATTGTGCAATGTTAGCCCATTTTGGTCCCTAAAAAAATGGGTCATGATGTATATGTATAGACAGTTGGACTTTAAACTAGATCATAGTAAAATAGAAGTATCTTATACCGTGTATAGATGACATGTTAGATTAGTTAGTAAGGTCTAAAGTATTTTCCAAGATTGATATCAACAATGGGTATCTTCAAATTAGAATTAGACTAGAGGATAAATGAAAGATAGCCTTCAAAACTCACCATAAGTTATGTGATTGGATCATCATATTATTCGAATTATCCAATGCCTCCAGCATATTTATAAGATTCATGTAGGTATTGAGGTCATTTATGAATAGATTTGTCATCGTCTATTTTAGTGACATTTTAATTTATAGTCCAACTTTAGAGTTTTATTTAGAGCTCCTACAAGATGTTTTCAATACTTTAAGAAAAGAACAATTATACTTCAATTGAAAGAAGTATAAGTTCTTTACTGATTTTATTACTTTTCGGTCTTCATTATATCTATTAATGGTATTCAGGCTGATCAAAGTAAGATTTCTATAATTGTTGAGGGTTGACACCAAAAAGCATTCATGATGTTCAAAGTTTCCATTGATTTGTATTTTTTTTATAGAAGAATCATCATGAACTTTAGTTCCCTTATCGCATTAATTATAGAGTGCCTAAATGGATAGATGAGGTCGGCGTTAGTTTTTATTTAGTAAAGTAGAAGATGACTGAAGCTCCAGTTTTAGCATTACCAAACTTTAAAAAATTATTTGAAATAGATTGTGATGCTTCTAGGGCAGACATTAGGAGAGTTATTAGCCAAGATGGACATTTCATTGCCTTTTTTAGTGATAAAGTATCTAGCTTAAAGAAGAATTATTCCACTTATAATATGAAGTTTTATGTTATCATTCAAACTTTAAAGTATGGGAGGCATGACCTCATATAGAAGGAGTTTATTCTAATTACTAATAATAAAGCTCTAAAGTACATAAATAGACAGTTTAAACTAAGTTGTTGGCATGCGAAGTGAGTGTTATTTTTGTAAGGATTCAGTTTTTCATTAAGGCATCAATCCTGCAGTCCAATCAAATGGTTGATGCTCTTAGTCAGTGTGTGACCTTAATACCATATATACCCATGTATCAGAATTTGATACTTTTTGTGAGTTATATTTGGTTGATGCTTTGTTTAATCAAATTTATGTTAAGTTATTGGAAGAAGGTAAACAAAATATTTTTTTGTGGTCGTTCACAACTTTGTATTCCAACTTGTTCTTTACAAGGGCATATCACTCATGAATTATATTACGAGGGGCATTTTGATGGGATAAGATATTGACTTTTGTGTCCACATATAATTATCGGCCTAAGTTACCAGGTTAGGTTTACAACTTTGTCAAGAAATGTGCTATTCGTTAAAGGTCAAAGAGGTTTTTATTGAATGCTAAGTTATACACCCCATTACCTGTTCCTGATTCTTTATGGATAGAAGTGGGCATGGATTTTGTATTGAACTTACCTCGTACATAACAGACAATGAATTTTATTTGTTGTTAATAACAGGTTCTCAAAGATAGACCATTTCATAGCCTGTCAAAAGATCATGGATGCATCTCAGGTAACCTGAATTTACATTAATAAGGTGGTTCGTTTACATGGCATTTATAGGACCATCACTTCAGATATGATGTGAAGTTTATAAGTAATTTTTAAAAGAGATTACAGGAAAGGATGGGAACTTAGCTGAACTTTAAAAATGCTTATCACCATTAAAAAAAAAAGAGCAAATAGAGGTGGTTAATTGTAGCCTCAATAACTTACTATGAAGCCTGGTTGGAGAAGCTGAAACAATAGGGTATGGTATTACCATTTATAAAGAGTTTGCTTATAATAGGATGGAACCACCCAGATAAGTCCCTTTAAAATCATTTATGGATAAAATCCTTCTATCGTGCTAGAGCTAATTCTTGTTCCTCGCATCGGATGATTGAGCATCCAAGTTACTGATATAACACATTACTTGGACATTTATAAGAAGATCAGTAAGACAATTATCTACAACAATGTCAAGTATAAGACCCTAATTGATACTCATCATAGAAGAATGACATTTAAGGTTGGGGATTTGATATGAAAAATCTTTACACGTGACAAGTTTCTAGTGGGTGAGTATAACAAATTAAAGGAAAAGAAGATAAGTCCTTGTGAGGTATTGCAGATAATAATGCTTACAAAATTTCTCTTCCCCATCATCTAAAGACTTTTGATGTCTTCAATGTCCAATACTTGACTTCTTATTTGGAGGAGGAACAGAATTTGAGGACGAGTTCTCTCCAACTTGGGTATAATAATATAGTTAGGCCTGCGATAACATGTTATTTTAAAGAGTCATGTTGGGTCCACCCCAACTAAATGAAGATTTGCCCTGAACAGATTATATAGATAACCTAACAAATGTATGTATTTACAGACTAGTAGGACAGGTCTAAGTCCAAAATGAGATTTTGTCACGCTAAAGTAAAATAACAGGTCAAAATGATCATATCTTTTAATTCGAATATTGGATCACATTTAAATTTTTACAGTAGATTTCAAAGATCATTTTTCTTATATTGGCAATTATGTCCCTACACTAACTGTTAAATATTTAGATATTGCAAATCTCGCTATAGGGCATTATTGATTGTGGTAATTTTTATAATTTTTCTTATTATTTTTTTTATCTCATGTTATTTTAAGATTTTATACTTCTTTTCTTTTTAATTTTAGATTTTTATTTTTTTCCTAGGATTTCTAGCCTATTTAATACTTTGTGAAACTTCTAGTGATGCAGACTTGATTATCATTATTTTCAGAAAAATAAAACTTATAAATTTAGAGCTAATACCTGCAGCTTCTTTCATCCATACAATTATTCTATATTTTTTGCTTAATTCTTGTCTTAAGCTTCCACATGCATCGGTAGTTTTCTCCATTTTGAGTTGTGCTTAGTGATTTAACATATCAGAAAAATGAATATTCAGTGTAGCTGCTTGTTGTCTACCCTTTTCTAGTTGTTAGCATATATTCCATGATGATTATATATATATTTGAGGAATCCAGATGGTTAAGTGAAACTGCTGCACCTATGGTTGATATTTAGCAGCCAGCATAGACTTCAACCTCTGCGCTGCAACCTGTAATTCATTGCTTAATAATTTCATCCCTTTTTTTTTTATATATCTTTTTTCATTTTTGTGATTAAGGGTAAAAAATTATGCCGATCCGAGAAAATCTTAGGAAAGTGCTATGTACATAGATATTCCAAGTTCGAAAATGTGGTTGCCATACTAAATTCAAAGGTAGCTTTTGACTAATTGCAACTAAATTTTCTCAACCTTGAATATTTGTGCGATATAATTAACAAGCGTTGAATACGGTTCCATTCTATTTGCAGATGTCTACCCTACTTAAGCCTGCAAACGTTGGTGGTTTAGATAACTAGTGGCTGTTTAATGGCAACCTACATGTATCAACTCTATGGATGCTTGAGAAAGTAAAGAATATACAGCCAATATGGAATTTTGCTGCTTGTGTAACCATATATCAAATATAGTTCGTGCAGACTCGGCCTTTTTGAAATTTATGACTAATAATCTAGAAGAACAAATTTGAATCTGGTCAATTAAACTGCAACTACTACGAGGATTTTTTAAGGGCTGTTCTTAGTTAGCTTGTTGGTGGAAGAAAGGGAGGCTGCCTTTGTTCTTTGAACTTCTTTCTTTGTGTTATATTATCACAGCTTCCCGCGAGGAAAATGACTATGTACTGGCGGCTCACAGAAAAAGGTGTCGGTTTTTTAGTCTGATAGCTAGAGGATGATCAGAGCCCGAGATGTACATGCATGCATATGATCGATCCTTGCTTAGTCAAAAGGTATGGTCAGGAAAGTCCTTGTGAAGTTAAAGCTACGCAAGTATACACTAGAAGTGTCAAAGTACAAGTTGAATATCTCCAAAGTATTTAATTATCATCAAAATATATAGAGCTTTTATTCTGGTATCCGTGAGTTCCTGTCTGCAAGAAGTCCAGGCTTCGAACCTCGCTTCTGTAGAAAGAAAAGATTATTATTCCCGTAATTACATAAAAAGTGGATTTCACTAGTCGTATATACTAGCATTATAATTTTTATGAATTTTTTATTTTAAAGTGTTCATTGGGTTTCATTTTTTTAAGCATTTTAGAGTTTTGATGGTCAAAATAAAATATCAATAAGGTTTTATATGGGTTAGGATGATTTAAAAATATTATTTTATATTATTTAAGGCTATATGTGATGTATAAATAGGCATCTAACAAAAAAAAAGGGATTAATATATTTTTAGAAAGTATATTAATGTTTAAGTCTTTTTTTTTAATTAATTCAAGATAGAGTTGATCAATTTATATTTTGTTATTATATATATATTTAATATAGTCTTTATTTTATATATATATGGAGCAGCAGCATTTTTTTTCCTTTTTTTTCCATCAATTTTTATTATTATATATATTTTGTATAGTCTTTATATATATATATATGGAGCAGGAGCTTTTTTTTTCCTTTTTTTTCCATCAATTTTTATTTTCTTTGAGATTTTTCAAGAATTCTTAATTACATATATCAATAAATATAAATCATAAAAAAAAAAACACTTTTCTATTCTGATTTATTATATATTTACATTTATACTTGATCACATTTATTTTCATCATATAATGAAAATAAAATTACTTTTAAATAAAAAGATAAGATATTTCTTTAATTGGAACAATTATTTACATGCATTCCACATAGATGAAGCTTCGTTTTAAAGAAAACTACATGAGACTTTTTTATAAGAATGTGTTCTAAATAATAATGTTTTTATTTTAACTATCCTTATAAGAAAGTTATATAAAATTTTAAAGATTATTTTTAAATAGTTATTATAATAAATACATATGGGCTTTGAATTCCTATCTATTGAATATGAAATCAACTCACAAAAACTTATAAAAAGCATTATATTCATTTTCAGTTTCTAATCATAAAATTGAAGTTATTTTATGTTTAAATCTTTAATTATTTAATTATAACCATTTTTTTATTATTCTTAAAAAAGAAGTGCATTTTGTTTTTAACAATCTTCTTACATGGAGGCGGTTTATGGTTCGAATATCGAGAATGCTTAATTTTCCTTGCAGCTATGATTTTGCCTAGAAAAAAAAATATTAATATCGAGAATGAGTTATTAAAATCTCTATAAAAAATGACCCTAATGCGTGTGTATATAAAAACTAATGCATATTACTTTTTAATGGTTAGTGTTAAAAGATAGAGAGTTAGAAAATAATATAAATGATATTTTAAAAATTTATTTATTAATTTAAGTTATTAGGTTGAGATAATTTTTTAAAATAAAAAAATAATTTTAATATAAGTAACAAAATAAAAATAGGAATTAGTTTTGATTAGCTGTGTAGACAAATTTAACTCTTTAAAATTATGGTTTAAATAGCTAGGTAATCTATTGTTTCAATTATTATTTTAATTATTGCTTGTGGATTTGCATGGTGTATTTTTTTTCATATTATTATTTTTTTTTATTTAGTTTTTTTATATTTATTTTATTCTTGGTTAATTTTGATAGTTTGATCGATGAGCTTATTGTGGGTTTTCGAGTATAAAACACATCTTAATATTAGGGTGGGACTTGATTTTGCAAAAGACTATTTGAAATTTTTATTTTTCATTAAAACCTGAGAGGTTGTATTTGAAAATTAGAAAAAAACATATTCCTTAAAAAGATATAATAAAAATTCAATTGTAAAATTCAAAGATAAAATAGAATAAAAAAAAATAAAAAAAGTTAATTGTCAAAACCATACCTAGATGAAAACCAGCAAAATGTCATTTTGAATGAAAACTCTAGTCAAGACATTCCTTATATGCCAAGGAAGTTCGCTTTTGAAGGATAGAGGAAGTTACATGCATTAACTAATTGTAGCGACTCCTTTCACATGTTGGCACATGTTTTCCAACCATCAAGTGTGTTTTATCCTTTTCATTTAATTTAATTTAATTTTTGATTATGTAACAATTTTTAAATTTCATTTTACCTGATGTTAAGGTCTTTTCTTTTAATTTTAGTCTCTGATTCTCTAAAAACTCTTCAATTTCAGCCTGAATTTTACCCAAACTTAACCCAATGAAAGTCTTACCGAGAAGAGAACAAGAGAAGTCAAAAAAAAAAAAAAGAATGGTTGGTCAGTCGATAGCATAATGTGATCATGTTGAATTTAACTAATATATTATTGTCTTCATGTTATATATATA
This sequence comes from Populus euphratica, assembly GCF_000495115.2. Taxonomy (NCBI): domain Eukaryota; kingdom Viridiplantae; phylum Streptophyta; class Magnoliopsida; order Malpighiales; family Salicaceae; genus Populus; species Populus euphratica. Next base: position 130,322 of record NW_011500242.1, read on the forward strand.
TATATATAACATGTCGATTTTTTTATTGGATATCCAGGCTATTCTTCGGTTCTACAAAATTAAATGAGTAATTTTATAGTAATTTTCACCCGATTTAATTTATAATTTGTATGATATGAGTTTATGCACGTTGTTAGAAAAAAAATGCTTGCAAAATGTTATTGAAATCTCATATTTATATTTGTTGTGGAGTATGGGTAACAAAACTAGTTTAAATTAATTATAAACATACTAATTAGCATGCTTTAAATCATGTTTTTAGATCTCGTTTGGTATGATGGTTTATCTATAATATTATTTTGATATTTTGATATTATTTTAATATGTTAATATTAAAAAATAAATTTTTAAAAATAAAAAATATATATTATTTTGATATATTTGTTTTAAAAATAATTTTTATCTTACTCACAAGCTATTATTCAATAGACTTAAAAGCCTATTATTATTTGATTCATTATAGCTTGCTACTAGTTAAATGACCCGCGCGATGCTGCGGGTCAATGATTTTTATATAAAAAATATAAAAAAAAATTAAGATCTAAAAATATTAGGTTTTTTTGCAAAGTTATACCCCAAGAGTCTTGGGTGTGACTGAATATTAATAATAATATTAAACTTGCATGACCCAAGTTTAAGTGGGTTTGATTGTAATACTAGACTCAATAGTCTTGGATGTGAGTCTAGATGCAAGGTTATGTTATAAAAGTGTGATAATTAAATAGATTAATTAAAAAAAACCAAAAGAAAAAAAACAATTAATGAAGAAAAAATAAATCTGAATTAACTGAATTAACTCTTTAAACCAGGTCAATCCGTCAAACTTTGGATTCATGTCGTAAAAGTTTGATAACTAAATAGAAAAAAATTTAATATTAAAAAATAAAACTAAATGAAAAACAATTAAGTAAAAAGAAAAAAAACAATTAATGAAGAAAAAATAAATCTGAATTAACTGAATTAACTCTTTAAACCAGGTCAATCCGTCAAACTTTGGATTCATGTCGTAAAAGTTTGATAACTAAATAGAAAAAAATTTAATATTAAAAAATAAAACTAAATGAAAAACAATTAAGTAAAAAGAAAAAAAACAATTAATGAAGAAAAAATAAATCTGAATTAACTGAATTAACTCTTTAAACCAGGTCAATCCGTCAAACTTTGGATTCATGTCGTAAAAGTTTGATAACTAAATAGAAAACAAATTAATATTGATGAACTAAATTAAATAAAAAAAATATTAAATAAAAAGAAACAATAAAAGAAAAAAAACTTATAAGAAGAAAAAAACTAATGAAGAAAAAGAAAACAAAATCTAAATTAATTGGGTTAACCCGTCAAACCTGAGATCCGTGTCATGAAAGTCTGATAACTAAATAGAAAACAAATTAATATTGATGAACTAAATTAAATAAAAAAAATATTAAATAAAAAGAAACAATAAAAGAAAAAAAACTTATAAGAAGAAAAAAACTAATGAAGAAAAAGAAAACAAAATCTAAATTAATTGGGTTAACCCGTCAAACCTGAGATCCGTGTCATGAAAGTCTGATAATTAAATAGAAAAAAATTTAATATTAAAAAATAAAACTAAATGAAAAACAATTAAGTAAAAAGAAAAAAAACAATTAATGAAGAAAAAATAAATCTGAATTAACTGAATTAACTCTTTAAACCAGGTCAATCCGTCAAACTTTGGATTCATGTCGTAAAAGTTTGATAACTAAATAGAAAACAAATTAATATTGATGAACTAAATTAAATAAAAAAAATATTAAATAAAAAGAAACAATAAAAGAAAAAAAACTTATAAGAAGAAAAAAACTAATGAAGAAAAAGAAAACAAAATCTAAATTAATTGGGTTAACCCGTCAAACCTGAGATCCGTGTCATGAAAGTCTGATAATTAAATAGAAAAAAATTTAATATCAACAAACTAAATTAAAAAATTAATTAAAAAAAACATCAGCCTTTTTACCGTGGACTGCACTGTGCAGTCCACAGTGAAAGACACAAAAAAAAAGCAAAAAAAAAAGAACCCATAAAGGCATAAAAAATGAAAAAAAAAATAAAAACAGAAAAAAAAAACAGAAAATAAAATGAAAAAAAAAACGAAAAAAAAATATAAAAAAAAATGAAAAAAAAAATAAAAACAGAAAAAAAAATGGAAAAAAAACGAAAAAAAAATATAAAAAAAACTGCTTAGATTTCATTGTGAACTTGTATACTGAGTAGTTTTAATTTTTTCTTAATTACTCCTTTTTCTCTTCAAGAATTATTATTTCATCGAAGACATATGAGGGACGAGTCTAGAAATTATGATAGGAGCTTGTCAGTCAAAAAATCAATATGAACAAACCTATTTGAGAACTCTCACCTTTTTTATTTTTTTATTGTTATTATAATTATTATTTACTTTATACATTGATTTGGCAAAATTAAGATGCAAACGATTTATCATCCTTAACCTGTCTTCAAGAAGACACGGTAACATGATTTCTTTCTTTCTTTACTATATTTTCTCTTCTATTATTATAGAATTAAAAAATAACTTATCCTCTCAGCCAGTCCAGCGCAACTTCTGACAAAATAAATAAATAAAAGTTTTTTCTAGAGAAAACAAATTGTGATCTGGGGAGATAGTTGGCAGCTCTGTCTGTCTACCACCAAAGGTATCCGAGTTGTTTATGCTTCGTGCTCCAATATGTTTCTGATCCCCATTGCACCAGCATAATATTTGTGGGGTTCATAAGATTTCAAACACTTACCTGTATAATTACAGATTTGTAATAAAATATTTATTTATTTTTTCTGTCAATATATAGGACAAACTCTATGTGGATCAAAAAGAGCACTGAATTGGATTGATAAAGCTGAACAAACATAACCTGCATAAAGGGAGAAGAGATCGTAGAGAGCCCTTTTCACTGTAGGCTGTGCTATGTTGTCTGGCCTTGTTTCAGCCAGATTTACATCGTTACATGGCATGACAGTTCACCAATAAATTGTTATTGTTGCAGAAAAGGGGAAAAAAGAAGAAGAAAAAAGCTATACAAGGTATTGCTGCTGCGCATATGATTACCTAAAGAAGTGTGCAGACTGAACTGTCTTAACACTTGGTGGTTCTGTAGGTGCCACAACTTTTGACCTTTTAAACTCCATCGGAAAGGACATTCTTAGAAAATCCTCCCCATTTGCTTCAAAGACAATTTGATTTTGAACTTAAATAATGCCCATAGCTGGCAAACTCCATTAGTCCAATCTCTTACATGAGAAGCAAACAAAATGGTGGAGAGGTCAATGCATTCATCTTTCAACATTGGCTTTCTGCTTTTCTTGGAAAAACATTAAAATATACAAACCATCTTGTCTTAAACCAACCCAAGAGGTATCATTATCCTGATATCATTTATTTTAGGACTGCTTCCCTATGAGGATTCTCTATTACTGGATGACCTCGATTGTTTACTTTTTAAATCTTCTCCAAGTTGAATTTGTTTATGATTTATTCATTTTCTAGTCAGGCTTTTCCCACTTCATCCTCGCACAAGTCCTAATCGAAGGGTTATCAACAATTGAGGCACGGTTCCCATGTGTCACTCATCTGAACCATCTTCTGCATCGTGTGTGTTGTTTTTTATATAAAAAAAAGTAATGAAAACTTTGTTCTAAATCATGTCTGTGGACCTTTGATATAATTGGTCACAACCCATGAAAAAAAATCAAGATGAAATTAACAAGCCATGCATCTCTGAAGCCTATTCTGGCGTTATGCCTGCATTGCATGATATAATAAGGTTGAGTTCATTTATTAACATACTTGTTGAGGAAGACTGGGATTAGGATTGGCATCAAAGTCTTTTTCAAAACCTTGTGCTTGACTAGATTCAAAAATCTTCAATGAAGATTAAATCCTTAAACGACTGCATATTTAATTTGCATGAAACAAAATAGATGAATATACAAAAATAAGCGATTTCAGTGTCTGATCTTCAACTTTTATTCTTGAAAGATGATATTCATGGCTTCTATATAGTTTCCATTACATTTATTGCTGAATGTTGCCGTTAATTGTACTAACATAGACAACATCATTTCCAAAAAAGAGATGCACAAAGGAAACTTTTTAGCATGTACTGTCAAAAAGGTTTTCCATTAAAAAAAAAAAAAAAAAAAAAAAGAGCCCCCCACAAACTGATGAACCTGAAATCTGAATCTTTGAATCCATTCCTTCCTTACCTTCAAATCTTGTGGTTTTCACTCACGGTCAGCATCAGTAGTACATGGCCTTTTCCGCTGTCTTGTTTTCATCAAACAAAAAGTTACTACAACTGCTAGTGCTAATAAGTTGTTTTATCTCCTCTAGACCATAGTCTAATGGATTCTCTCCCCATAACCCAATTTGCTTCCCAGTCCACCCATTAAGTACACCATGACCAGCAAACCCACTTGAAACCATCAACTTTTGGTCGTCTTCAACCCCATTGTGTAGATAATTTTGCAAGCCCACCTGTCCAGTGTTGTTATTTGCACCATCACCATGTCCATACTCCTCTTTGACATGGCTCATCTGATTGCTGCAACTTCCGTCAGAAGAACTGCAGCTGGCTTCACCTCCAAACATTATGAGATTATCTTTCACTTGATAATTTTGCATAGATCCCACAAAGGTTTCTTGGGGTTGTACCATAGAAGCAGTAGTGAAAGAGTTATTGCTCAACGGACTTGATGAAAACGAAATTGGTTCAGTGAAAGACCTAGATAGGGTGTAATTATAACTGTTGTTGCTGCACGTGAATGAAGGTGATGATGACAGGGGAGTGGATGGTGAAGACGGCAATGATGTATTGTGAAGGAGAGATGAGAAATGAGCAGCTTGCTGAGGTTTTCTCAGAGCATCAGGATTAATCGAGCCCATTAGTTTCTTCTTGAGCTTGGTGTTCCAGTAGTTTTTTATATCGTTATCCGTCCTGCCTGGCAACTGAGCTGCTATTATTGACCACCTGCATTTTGATGTGAACAAGTTATGTAAGAAGAAATGAAAATGAATTCTGATCTTTAAAGAATAGCTCAGCACTCTTAATAAAAATGTAAGCTTAGCATGAATGCATAGACTTCATATAATTATATAATATCCAAAATTGGCAGATTCTGGGAGCAGGCAGTTGTTTCTTGAGGTTTCAACTTTTTTGCCAGAATTGTAGATACACTCGTGTAATTCATTCATGTTGCTCTCCATGTCTTGGATAGGAAAAGGAGTCATACAAGACTAAAAACTATCAATTTCAGTAAGGATGACAAGATATGTGAAAGAAAGATAAGATTTTGGAGTGAGATTACTGGAAAAGAAAGCTGAGAGAATACCTGCTTCCAATGTTGGCATATAGGCTGCAGATTATCCTATCTTCATCATCAGAGAACTCCCCATGTTTAATGTTGGGTCTGAGATAGTTTAGCCATCTTAATCTGCAGCTTTTCCCACATCTTCTAAGACCTGAAAAACAAATCCCAGAGAGATTCGAGATTGTAAACAAAACATAACTGGAAATGACAGAAATGGAAGAGCACTGAAACCTTAAGATCACTTTTCAAGGAGTGGGAGTCGTTTCCATTAAAATAATCTTACCAGCCTTTTGTGGAAGAGCAATCCAATTCCCTCCCGTCCCGTGTTTCGCTATGTACTCCTTCAACTTTGCGTCTTCTTCAGGCGACCAAGGCCCTCTCTTCACATTGGCCTTGTCACAGCAAGGAGCCCTTCCCATCTCTCTCTCCCTTTTCTTCTGAGAAATCAACAAGTTGAGTCAAAACAGAGAGGCCTGATGAATGCGGTTCCTAACTTTCTCTGACAGGCTTGGTTTTCTGAACACTCAGGGAGAAGATTGGTTACATTTATGAAGAGAGAGCACAAGTCAAGAAAGACTAGTCTAATTTCAATAATCAATTTCTATCACTCCTGTTTGTTGATTAGCCAAGAGAACTTTCCATCATAAACAAATCAGCAACAGGGTCCTTCCATGTCTACCCTTGCTTGGTCTCCCTTCTAACTTCAATCACACTTTAAGAATCCAAAGTCTGCTCAACTAATAGAGAGAAATATTGGTAATATAATTACTGAAGATGACGTCCTAGTTTTCCAAATTAATTATAGGCCAACAAGTCATAGGCTAAGGTATCAATTGATAAGTATCAACGTATATCTTCTTCTTCTTCTTCTTCTTGGCTACTCGTATGGTATATCACGTATATAACAACAAACAGGCATGTAAATACGGGGGCGTTTTAGGACTCATAATTGCTTGATGAATGTAAATTAAAAAATAAAAAACATGTAATGCATGGCGACTGGCAACCGCATATACAGTTTTGCCGCAAGCCAACAGAAAACAGGCATAAAAAGATGATAATATTCAACTCACTGTCAGATCAAGGCCAGTGTTGTGATTCTCTTGTCAGAAGAAGACAAGTGATGTTGTGATTATATTAGTTACCTCCAGTTAGATGTGCGAAGCCGCGGGCGCTTCGAGTTCAGACGGCGTTGGATGGAATATCCTCTTTCCCCTTTCTTGCGGTACCATTCAGTACCATTGTAATGGGTTGCTTATTTTACATTTGAACCACCCATGATACAGTCAAAATCAAACCATCTTTAAGTATTTATTAGCGAAATTACCCGCGCACCTTAGACTAAAAGTTAATTTTTATGGTATGATACCAGCTGTCAAAATAATATATATTTTTTTTATTAATAATTATCTTTCATGATCTATTTTTTAGAGAATAACTTTTTTTTTATTAATATTTATTTCCTGCTAATATATCTTCTTATAAAGCACCAACCTTTCTCTTCAATCACTTGTGAGTTTCAACATTTCCTATAAATAATATAACAAGACATATATAACAATCAACACATTCTTTTTTCAAATTATTCTACTTTATTATTTCATTTTTTATAAGATAAGCTTATGTAATTAAGATGTATAAATACATCAAGTCACTAGATAAATAAACAAGTTCATTTAAGAAATCACAAAACAATATAAGTTCATACAAGAACAAACATACACTCTACACTCTTCATGTTACATCTCTTTCTTCAAAATTATTTTCATTTTATATTTAGTAATTTAATTATTAAAAGACCCTCTATTTTATTAGAGGACTTGTTTTTATAGAAGAGTGTGGAATGACCATGTCCAGTCACTTCATCATCTCATAGAGAAGTGGCTAAGTCCAATAATCCTTTTTTAACATCTTTATAATGTAAAAAAATAAAATAAAATAAAAAATAATATATAAGTGTTGTTAACAAGTGTGTTTAATAAGATAAATCAATAATTATACACACTAATAAATGTTAAAGAGAGTTGTTAACGATAATTAAAGATACAATAAGAAAATCGAGAGATGGATACAAATTAAAAGATATGATCTCATGTCATAGGGAGTCATTCAATTTGTTTTAATGATATGTCAATTTTTTTTTAAGAAAATTATAATTTTAATTCTATTTAAACAAAATAATTTGCTACTATAATCCCTTATTTTCTTATTAATATTTTTATATAAAAAAATATAACATTTTTGTTATATGTTCTTTATTTAATAAAAAAAAGTAAAACAATTAGAATAAATATAGAAAAATTGTACAATTTAAAATAGGGTTAAAAAAGACATCTTTCTAATTAAAACTCTCTATCTTATTAAAGCACTTTTTTTTTCGAGTACTTGTTTTTTACAACAACACCTCATCATAATCATAAAGGTAAGTTTATATTTTTTATTCAAAAAATAATACTATGATAATTTTGATGTTAATGTATTTAAAATTTAAAAATAATACACAGCTTACGCGTGATGCGATAAACATTTTGAATGTATTATCAAACTCAGTCCACCTTGATAGATTAACTTAGAGAACCCCTAACCCATCCTTTGCCTATCCTGTGTTTCAAATTTAACTTGGTGGTTCTAAACATGACTGGGTCAACCGATCAAAATCCAGTTTGATTTTAAAAAGAAAATCAAGATAACATCATTGGAGTTTTTTAAATATAGAGATGAAAACTTTTCAGAATAACCTAGATCAACTTGAAATAATCAGTCAAACTTGTTATCCAAATCATAAATCTGATTGGATTTAATAACTTTGTTTGTTTTTAGGAACATATTATTTATTTAATTATACAATAATATAGATAGACATATGCAAGAGAGTGACTATATAAAATCTTAGAAGAAAATAAAAAAAACAATCATAAAGGGTTGTACAAAAGAATGCATGCATGCTATAGAAAATTACTATAATTTTATTCAGAAACAATGTAAAACTCGAATGGTATTTAATAAAATAAAATCCAAAATATAATTTAGATTTATTTATGTTAACAAATGCCTATTAAATTTGAAGACTATGTCCGATTTCAAATTAAATTGGGCTAGAGATAACCTTATATGACCTATGTAACCTACCAATATAGTTGTAGAATTTGGATCAGTCTGACGGGTCAACTTGAGACATAACTGATCTGGGACTCTGATCGGTCTAGGTTAAAGAAAAAATAAAGGGAAAAACTTGACTAACAGGGTCAAAAGTTTGGGTTGACCTACTAATTTGATTTACTCGGGTCGAACCTAGTCAAAACTTGGCTCTCAACCCGTTGATTTTTTAAAAAAAGTAAAAAAAAAAAATTGGTCAATACCATGTTTATTTCATCCTTTTTTAAAATTTTTTTATGATATACTCGGAACCTCAAGTTAAGGTTTACAATTATGCCTATAATATCCAAACATGACTTTGGTAAACCAAGATTACTTAAAAAAATAAATTCAAGATGAATTAGTTTTAACTTTTAAAGGATAAATATTGAGATAATAATATTTTAAATTGACTTAGGCCATGCATTCAGGTAAGTTTAATAATTTTATTTCAGAAAAAATTATTTAATTATACAATAATAAAAATAAATATGTGCATGAAAGTGACCAAATAAAATTTAAAAAAAAATCATGAAAAGCTATACAAAAGAGTGTTTGCGAATATTAAAAAAAGAATGCTATAATTTTATTTAAAAACAACATAAAAATTGAACGATATTTAATAAAATAATATCCAACATATTTTTTTAATTCATTCATTTTAATAAAATCCAACCAAGATTGAAGAAACAAATATATATACATATAAAAAAATGAAGGCAAAAAGGAGGTCAGACACTTGGGCTTAGGTGGGTTAGCATGCTTGACCTAGGAAAAGAAGGCTAGCTAGAAGGGTATATAAGGCTAGACCTATATGTCTGACCATCTTTTTTGTTATTAAAATGGGCAGAGGAGGCGTAGTCACTGATACGATCAAAAGATTGAGCCTTCTTTCAAGTGCAGTGACACGACTAAAAGGTTGATATCTTCACCCAAGTGCAGGAGTGTCGAAGTAATAAATAACCCGGTAAGACCGGGATCGAACTATAAGGAAGTTAATTATATAAATTATAGATAACAATAATACAATAACAACAATAACAAC
>NW_011500242.1:140091-158479 GCF_000495115.2 Populus euphratica
AGGCATTCATGATTATAACTTATGTTAACAACAAATCAAGTTCTTTTCATAGCTCAGTTGTCGGTTATACCATACAGTATGGACTATAAAAAAACCAAGCATTTGTTATGCCAAGTGTTATATAACATAAATCTAGATTACTCATTTAACAAGCAAAGTATTAAAAAGTGAACAAGATAACAAATATACAACATGTTAGTATCAAACATTAAAGTCTATGTTAAGTTTACATTATACTTATTTTTACACCATTAGTATAACCTTTTCACCTTGACATAATAAACTTAATTAAACATAATGAAAGAAAGAAAAATAAATAAACAAAATAAAAATATAAATAAGATAAAAGTTAACTAAGTAAAGGAAAGGAAATGAAAGGTATAAACAAGATATTAATAAAAATAAAAATTTAAGCATTACAAAAATACAAAGAGAGAAAGGAAAAGTATGATCTTAACCCGGAGACTAAGATGTCTAAATGTATGGCAAATGCCTCCTTTTATATGCCAAAATTGAAAACTATTGATTTGATGACTAATTGATGAGTGGGTGGTTAACTCTTGACTTGGTGACAATCCTTATTTTCTTTTTTTAGCCCAAAACATCATTGATAACATCAGAATTGAAACCACTTGAAAACATGAAAGTTGTAGAAAATTGTCTCAGCTTTTTTTAAAAAAATAATGTTCAATTGGACTTCTAAAACTCTAGATATGGGCTAAACACTGAACAGTGCGCGAGCTGTAGGATAGATTTAGACTTCTTTGTTGTTGCTATAATTTGAACTTGAAAATGACCTTTTTAAATCTTAGGCTCCATATAAAAATTGTAGGCCCATGTTTTATCTTTCCATCCATATAAAGTAGACCTAAATCTAAGATTTACAGCTCCAGATATGATCCAATTACCAAATAGTGTTTCGGTTTGGACTGCACCAGCATCTCTTTTCTAAGTTTGGGCCTCTCTTTTTCCTTTCAATTTTAGTTCTTAAATTCATCAATCAATCCTTTCATTTATGTGATAGGCTTGTATTTAAAATGAGCATTTACCACAAATTAAAGGTATCTTATATTATTATATATGTTATTATAAAACATGCTTTAGTTAAGGAGTTATTGATATTTTAAGTGCAAAATGATGATATAAAACCTTAATAAAAATACACTTTTAAGTACTAATCAGTTGTCCATTATTTAAAAAATAACCTCTATTCTCTTCACAGTTTAAACAAAAAATAACCAAATAAAAAAATATTTAATAACTTTGATTTATTTTTTTTGGCATAGTGAGAGGAAAAAACACAATGAAAACACCTTTAAAAAAACACTCTATAAGTCTTTACAAATCTATTTTTAACCACAAAACAACCTTTAATCTCTCATAAAAGCATAAAATAACTGAATAAAAACAATTAATGACTTTGATCTACCTTTTATATGGTATTGTGAGAGGAGAAACCATCTCCATTAAATTCCTCCAAAAAACTTAATTTATTGACACTAAGATCACTCTTTTTGGTGGTCGGAATGTCGACAACCAATAATTTTCTCTCTTCTTAATTTTTTTGACGACTTTCTCTCTTATCTCTTAACTTTCAAGGACAAAAACATAAAAAAAAATTTTAACCTAAATATGAAATGCAAAAATTCAAGGGACTGAAAAATAGATAAACTAAAAGTATAGGGAGAAAATTGTAAATTTTCTTGCAAATATCAAAATGGGATCTCAACCTATTTTTAATTTTTATGTATTACAACCCGATACATTTGGTTTTGAAAAATTGGTCTTCAATTCAATCAAAATAAATTTTTAAATACTTTGCGTGCATTAAAAAATACAAATGTAAGAAATCTCAACCTACAAAACCATTATAATATATGTTGGGAGGATGAGAAAATATAAATATAAAGAAATTTCAACCTACAAAACTATTATGGTATAATTTGGAAGGATGAAATTATAATTAAAAAAGTTTGAGATAAAAAAAAGTTGATGAACATTGTTTAGATGAGTAATAATCACCACCCTGCACGTATTTACCATATGTAGTAGTAGTTAACAGGGTTAATGGAAATCCAAAACTATAACTTTTCAAAATCTTTAAGTGGCTATTATATGCTTTATATGTTTGGAACATTATAACATGAAGAGACAATAAGGTCATTCAAAACAATAATATTAATTAATTCCAAAAAGAAGGCTAAAGTCCTTTTAGCATGACATGTGCCTCTTTTATTTTTCTTTTGGACTCAGGATGGTAGTATAGACCTTGAATGCTAATATAGACTAGGGTTGGTAATAAATCTTCCATAGCCTTTTGCATGAGTTTTCAACAAAAATTGTACAAGTCACAATTCAATTTATCCTACACAACTTATAAAATTATTAGTAATTGTCAAAATCACAAGATTACATTTAATGCAATATCTCAAAATATAATATTATTTATTCAATAATAATTAATTATAATAAAAATTTATAGAAAAAAATAAAAAAACACAATGATAAATGGCATGAAAAACAAAGTGCTTGCTAACATCATTAAAAAATATGATAATCTCATTAGAAGAAAAATAAAAATAATTTAAGCCATTTGATTTAAATAAAGTCTAAGACAAAAAAGAAAAAAGAAAAATAAGGCTTGACTTTGGCCCAAAGTAAAATTGATTAGGTATGTACCGACATGTTTGGTTTTTTTTTTTTTAAGTTTAATAGATGCACGTTGTATATATATTTTTTTAAATTAACAAATGACACATTGTCTACTCTAGACAACATGTCATCTTAGGTTTAATGTTGTGGTCAACATGTTAGGTTTTGACTTTTTAGGTAAAAACTTAATTTTCATCATATTTTCATCTATAAACATTTCCTACTCTAGACAACATGTCATCTTAGATTTAATGTTGTGGTCAACATGTTAGGTTTCTGACTTTTTAGGTAAAAACTTATTTTTCATCATATTTTCATCTATAAACATTTAAAAAACATCTAAAAAGCTTGAATAAACCCATTTATAGTTTTTAATTAGCAAAAATCAATCAAAAAATAAAAATCAACCTATATCAAAAAACTTTTCAAGCCTAAATTTGTCATGATGGAAACAAATATATCACAATAGAATTCCTTATGTTTAAAGAAACACGCTAAAATTAAAATTGATTTTTTTCATCATAGAAATCGGGCTAACTAATAATTTTCTCTTTTCTTTTCACTTTCTCCTTTCCCTATCAAATTAGGAACTAAAAAATTAAAAAATAAAATTTGAGATCAAAATTAAAATTTTAAAAATTAAAAGGACTAACCAAAATAGATGGATAGAAGAAATCCAATTTAAAAGCAGTCACTTGATTCCTCCATATTTTTCATTTTGATAATCTTTCTTTAAATCATGTTTTCCTATAACAATACTTAGTGATTTCAAATCTAAGAATTATTTGCACAACTGTCATGTGAGTCTTTTCATAAACATGAATGATCTTTTCATATGAAATTCTCATATGTAGGTCAATTTAGTATACATGTCTTATAACAAACACCTGCATATTAATTTTAAATATCTCTTATACCTCAACTTTTGAAAATAACTATTTCTTCTCATGAAAAAAAGAATATAACAAATATCAATCTTTACGACTCTAATAAATGTTCAGTATTTAAAAAAATATCAACCATGAACATTTTATAAATAATACTTTGATATAATATAAATCTCATAATTATAATAATTTCACAATTTTCTTTAAAAAGTATTTTTCTCTCATAAACTTTATCTTTACTTTAGATTTATTAATTTAATATTATATGAATATTAAAAACAAATTAAATCTTTAATAACAATAAATATATATTTATATAAATAAAATAATATCACATATAACTAACTAATTTATTACAAAAACATATTAAACTAAGCATCACTCATAGAAGCATTGCAAGTTTCGAACATTCAACATAAATTTGATAGCACGTGTCGAAGATCCGAATAACTCAATTTTGTTAATAAAAAGAAGCGGCAATGTTTGGTTAGGTAATTGGCGGTTTGGTTATGAAAAAATTGTATCTGTACTTGGAAACTCCATGAAAATTGTAAATTATTAACGAGATTTTCTACTACCAAATGTCACACTATGATTTTTCAATTGCTTGTTTGTATTGGAGAGGCATGGTTCCCAGAACCGGAAAGAACACACAACAAGGGAAAATGAATAGCCGAAAGGTCCTACGGATCCATGCATGGATTAGTAACTGAGACCAAGTTGAAGTCCAAGGACAGCGTGGAAGAGAAAGAGGGTCATTATCCCACTGCCCAAGATTCCATGAATATTTCGCAATCCAGGATTCCCCTGCATCATGCGTTTATATGATTAAAGTGAGAATCCAATAATTGGCATGAACACCAAGGACAGATAATAAGTTCATGATATGCCGCTATAAATTGTCACACCCTATGTCTATTTTCAGAATTATTGCCACAACATATTTCAGTATCTGTTAGGAGTTGCAAACTTGGGTATTTTTACCTCAAATAGTGCTGGTAAAATGGTTTGTATGGTCAAGAGAGCAAGGCCAATAACACCTGTAACAGCATGAGGACTGCAACCAAAATAATGGAATTCAGATGACAAACAAAATTTAAGGTATCAATTCTCCAAGGAAAGAATCAGTGTATTGTATTTGGATAGGGGGGAAACAGATTGTCATATAATTTAAGATCACCTCTCAAAAATAGTTTTGTCTGAAGTCAGTAAAGATGTTATTCCACCAGTTGCTCCAAGAGCGAAAAAGAAAAACATCCCACCAAGAAGCTTTGGATGCAAGTCTTTGGCCTTGGCCTTCTCCTCCTGTAGGGATCATAAACAATTCAGTTATCAATTATAAGAGGAAAACAATCAAAATTTTTCATCACTCGTGTAAATTGCTGGGCAATAACATCTTACCACATCATCAGAAAACCGGATTCGAAATCCAAGATATGTTCCATAACCACCCATGGCGAAGAGCACAACAGCCTAAGTAATATATATTACAAGTGAAGAAAACATACTCAAATAAGGCAAACAAAAGATAAATCCTTTGAATGAGCTTGAGGAACAATGGAAAAGGGACGAATTATATACCATGTTTCCAGGATGACCCCAATGCACGAGCCAGTCAGGAAGATTCAATTGCTTGACAAGCTCAACGAAAGGCCCAAAAAGAGACCTTACAGTCGCAGCTGTTACTCAGATAATCAACCTCTAGTCAATACTCAAAGTTAAAAATGACACAAATATAGAAGTGAATTTATTATGATTCGGGAATAATTAACTAGAGGCCTAATGATGCAGCATGAGCTAGTGTCAGTCAGTGCTATGTATAGAAGAAGCCTAGGAATGGTGTAGAAAAGCAAGGACCTAAAATCAAACACTGTCAGTTAGATGAGAAGTTCTTGGATCCATGAAAACCTTGGGGTGAATATAAATTCCATTTTAAGGAGATGCAGTGCTTGAACATATGAGATGGATTGTGGAAATGGAAGCAAAGCACTCCCACTCCGCTCCCTAATTGACCAGCATAAAAAAATTAATGAAAGCTGAGGCAAAGAAGATGAAAAAAGACACCTTCTAGGGGTCTAAGCTCCAATACCACACTGGGC
Organism: Populus euphratica; assembly: GCF_000495115.2. Classification (NCBI taxonomy): domain Eukaryota; kingdom Viridiplantae; phylum Streptophyta; class Magnoliopsida; order Malpighiales; family Salicaceae; genus Populus; species Populus euphratica. Next base: position 145,730 of record NW_011500242.1, read on the forward strand.
AGAAGTGAAGTTTCTATTGAATTTAATCATGTACTCTTACCTGGTTTACCAGTTGAAGTTCTAGCCTACATTTACACCTAATTTCCTAACCTCAGTTGTTTTGTCTTTCCCTCAATAAAGTCATTGAAGCATCTGTAAGTCATGAAAGAATGCAAACTCTAGTGCTCTCAGTCTTAGCAATTTAATGTATCGAAAATTACTCACCAGGCATCAGTTTAACTGGTATGATTAAACAAACATTAGAGCATCATTTTCAATCTTAAGAATTCAACCAAAAGAAGATCAACTTTTCATTGCCATGATTTATGATCTCAAACCCACTCAAGTTGTAGGAAAATCCAGTCCAGAATTCAGCTCAAGAAGGAACTCTACCCTTAATTCCTCACAATAACTGATATATGGAATAGATTCTGAAACCATCACTGCTCTTTTTTCCTTTGAACAGAAACTGTCACTGCTCTTACAGGCATTGTTCCGAAATCAAATAAAATTAACTCGAGAATGCCTACTACCTCAATCCTATGATCTAGTTTTTGGCTTGGTATAAAGAAGATTGAATCCTATAAATACAAAAAGACTGGTTCATAGAGTACTATATGTGAACTACCTCATTATGCTAAGCATCATCTAAATGTGTACTATAAACTGTTACGATCAAATTGTCGCAATCTATATATAGATATCAATAGAACCAAACAAATCTCACCAAGAAATACTAACATGTATATGATGGTGATGGTGGTGGTAGTAGTAGTAGAGTGTTAATTTTACCTCCAGGGAGAGCAGCTGTAAATAGCAGAGGCAGGGGAATGAAAGAGTACAAAAGGGTCATTTTTGGCTTGTCCATAAGTTCTACTTCTTCACTCTCATCAACAGCTTCAATGAACTCCCTCTTCTTTTCAAAACACGAATAAAAGCATCTTATTTTTCTTGTAGAACCAGACAACGTGTATTGTGAAGGGTCATGAGTTGGGACCCTAAAGAAAGGTGCAGAGGTATTGGGAAATGAAGAGGAAGGGAGAAGAGGAGAAGAATTCTTGAGAAGAAGAGAGGAGAAGGAAGCATTAAGTATCAACGCATTTTTGTGAAGAGAGTGAGAGTTGAGAGCAACACGAGAGTGTCTTTTGACACTAGTGGAGGATGTTCTTGGTGGGAGGAAGAGAGCAGGAGAACTGAGGTGAAGAGGGTGGAGAGAGGTGGGAAAGGATAAAAGAGGAGTGAAAGTGGCGATTGGCAAGAAAGGTGGGGCTTTAGACACGACTTTGCATTGAAGGACCCTTTGCTCGTGGTCGCCATGGGCTCTCCTTTGGATTTTTGAGTCGCACAAACATGCAACTACTCCATTCACAAAAATACGAAAAAAAGGAAAAATGCCCCTCCCATTGATTTCAGTTCTTTCTCATTATTTCCCCTCCTTTGGTGTCTTGCAAATCGTAATTAATTAGCAAGAGAAAATTAGTGAAAAAGAAGAAGAAGAGAATGGATTATCAAGCATTATGACAAATCAATGCAGAATATTTTAGAATGTGATCTAAGAAAATGTAACACATCAAAAGATAAAATTAAGAATTTCGAATAATTAAATATTGTAATTTATTTTCATAATTGTTTGATATATATATATTTATTTATTTATTTATTTATTTATTAATTTGTTGATTGTGACCATAAAGTTTTCTTCTTTTTTTTTTTCAGAGAAAGTAATCTTCTTATATTGACTTCTTTAATAATTTTTGTATTATATGTTGGTAGAAGTATTACTAGTTGTTTGTTGCCTATTAACTTTTTTTTTTTAATATTTATTAACTTTTTTTATTAAAATTTTCTTTTCATTATTATCATATATCCCCATAATAGCAAAAATTTAAAATAAAATGGTTAACTCTTTTTGTTTTTGCTATTTTTTTTTATCATCATCATACATTCCTTAAAAAAAATTATTACACTAAATTTATATTTGATTATATAATTTAAATTTTAATCCTGTTAATTAATAACTTTGTTTTTTTTTATTTTTCGAGTAAGATTATTATTATTTTTTTATATGCTTTTTATGGTATTTTTCTTATTCATTAGGTATTCTTCGAATAAAATTATTATTATTATTATTGTTATGCTTTTTATGATATTTTTTTTATTCATTGAGTATTAACTTTAAATTATATTTTTCAAATAAAATTTGATTAGGAATTTTTATGGTTTTCATAGAGTTAAATATTGCCCATAGATTATTATTATTATTATTTTCTTTGGTTATTGGATTGAATAGCTAGGCTTATTGGAATCATTTTTCAAAATTCAAAATGGTCATCAAGATTTCAATATTATTTTAAAGTATAAACTCATTAAAATATTTTTCTTAAAATTAAGAAAGTATATTTAAATTATAATCCAACCAATACAAGCAACCAAGCACCACATCAAATGATTAAAAAAAAAACAAAACCGTTACCTGCGAGCTGAAAATACAAGCAGAGGAGGGAACCTCCATTCCAAATGTGCTCTAGGACTAATGCTACGCTGGATAAGATTTACAAAGCGAATTTAGCAGCTCATTCCTTCACCAAATTTTGCTGTTCCTAAGAGACCATTGCCCAAAACCTCGAGGCTATATTCCTCTATCTAGAATAAACCTACAGGCACCCCAGCAGTGCATCATCAACTTTTCGACTTCATGCTTATGGATGGTATAACAAGTCTCAGATTTCTTCTTGCTGCTAGCCAGGTTCTTGCCAGCAATGGATTTTATCTTTTATCTCAATGAACATGGAATTCTGTTTCCATATGCTGCAAAGAAGCCAACACCCTTTCTTCGCAAGTTCTCCACTGGCATCAGATGAGAGTGGTTCAACCGACTCGGAGAATGTTGCTGAAAATTCCACCCTTAGTGAGTGATTCCATCTGAGGATCAAACCTCCAATGGCCATCAACAATGAATTTTATCTGTGAGAGCATTATGTAAATTCTTGAGATAGTCATTACTCATTAAACTAATCATATAACATAAATAGAATTTAATTAACTGAGCAGGCTCATGTTATCTTAAGGTTAAATTGAATTTCTATTAACTTTTAAACTTCCATGTAGCAGAATAACTTTCCCATATATGATATTGTTAGCACTAACAGAGAATCTTGGAACATTCATTAGATAAATGCTTCTGTTGGGAAGCATATACACACAAACTATCCTTTGAATGATTAAATTTGAGATGCTCCTATGAAAATATTTAATTTATTATGCTGGGAGATTACCAATCGCAGAGGACTACTGAGGTACAATTAAAGGATGAGAATCATTCTTGCAAATGTCAGTCATGCCACACACACACAAAAGCATCTTAAGTCACTTTCTGTGCAACAAAGCTATATATTAAAAACATGTCTGCATATTCAAGAGAGATATGGAAAAAGCATTTTCTGTAACTTTTATGTCTCTCTGACCTTATTATGACTTGTACAGTTGATAAGTTCCACATGATTTATGCAAGTGATATCAGCACTGGCTAGACTTTCATCTGGCGATTCATTCCTACATACAAGTCAATAGTGAAAGAGATCTAAGAGAAAAATGAGTACATCACAAAGCTTCATTTTTTATCCCAGCAGTTAATGCAATAATCAGCAGCTGACAGGAACGTGAATGAAACAAAAATTTGGAATCCTTACACCAACTATTTCTACACTAAAACTAGACAAGATATATCTCCAAATTTTCTTCAATTCCACAATTCTCTGGTAGATTAAACAGTGAGCTAATCACTCAATACGAGAGAAGGAACAGAGATAATGAGCTGCATTACAAAAAGCATCATAATATAAAATTGATGAAAAATCATATTTAACACTGTGCAAAAGTTTAAAACTTAAAAAAGGGAACAGTTTCAGAAAATGTACAATGGGCTAACCTAACGGTGTGGCTTACTGTCAAAGAAGGCACAACTTGCATCAATGTCGACAAACTTCCATTTAATATTGAAGCAGTATCACTCTCACCAAATGCATTTTCAAAGTTCCCATCAGTTAAGATCTTCGAATGAAATTCAGTCATATTTTCTGGTTCTCTAATTCCCTTGCTTTCTCCACTACCACTTCCATGTGACAAACCATAGACATTACCTGATCATCAACAGTGAAATATATATGAATAGAGGAGCATAGATGCCAGTCCACATGCCATTAATGTGAAGTCAAGTGCTGAATGCATCAATATAACTACGTGAATTTTGACGATCAGATGCACAGAAGAGAATTTGGTTACAGAAGAAACTATAATATCCCAGTAAAATCCCACAAGTAACAAAAGCCTCACTGGGGGCTGCAAATGAGTTGATGAGCCAAGTCCATCCAAGCTTGCATGAGGATATGATTGGCTCAACTAACCTTTTGGAAGGTTCAAACCCATATCATGTTTGTGAGCAGCCTAAGGCAGGGAACTGAAGCTTCTCTTTTAATTTTTGTTAGCCACAAGCTCGGTCTGAGCTCCACTAAAAATAATCACGAAACAGTGCTTGAAAATTTAATCCAATAAAATCAATATTCTTTACAAAATTTACTGGCTCAAAAGCTTTTATTTTTAAAAAATCTTATAATAAATTAGCACAAGAGTTCTTATACAAGATTAAACAACAAAGTTCAAATGCGCCAAATCACTAGACCATATGAAACTAAATGAGCCAAGACTCATACATGACCCTAAATAAGATGAGCTTTCTTCCTTCATAATAAATAAATATGTTGAACTCAACTTTCCCAAGCTCAGCTTCTTCTTGGAAATGAGCTTGACTCAATAACCTTGATAAATGAGCTTAAACAAGCTCATACTGAGACAAGCTTCAAACAACTTGAGTGCCTCAACTGCACCTCTAGCCTCACTGTAGGACTATCCATTTAACAATTTGAAAATTTCTTAACAATAATTCAACTGGGCAAACATGTTTCTTTAGACAACAGGGAGCACCTCCCACATGAAAGCTCATAATTTAACAAGTTGAAATCCCTCACTGCTTTTACAACCAGCAACATGCATGCTAAAGAACACCAAATTGCAGGGTGGTTTTCCGCTTATAGGGTTCTAGACACCAGAAAACAGAAACATACTTACAATTCTTTCAAACCCATTTCGTCAATTCCTTACAAATATATTTTAGTACTACACCGAACACCTTTATGCATGCCAGAACCATCACTTTTTCTGTCCTTCTTCCATAGGCCAATAGTAATAACGTAAGTGAAAACAGGGTAAGATAATTCAATCAACTTACCTTCGATGGCATCCGATTTTCCATTTCGAATGAATTCTGCCACCTTTTCCTCCAATGATGAATAGGTTGACATGCAACCATAATTTTCATAAACAAGACCTGGAACATTTTTTACACCGGGATAATATTGTGTCTGAAACCCCGCTCAACAAAGGCATTTCTACTGCCCCAAAGCTGACCCTCTCATCCTGACTTGAATCATATTTGACCATTTCCTCCAAGTATAAATTAGCTGAAGTTTCAACAGCCATGGAAGTATTATCATCGGAGTTGAGATCTGGACACACATTCAAGACACCAAGTTGCTATCTGCAATGGAAACTTCAGCGGACAAGGAAAATTGTTTGACCATGCTTAAAACCTCTTCATCTTGCTGTACCACATCATATAGTGGTGCTGACAAGGAAATATCTTCAATCAAACATTTAACCTCCTCATCCTGCTGTTCAAGAGGACTCAAGGGTGATGACACCAATCTTTCTTCTACTACGGTCTGAAACTTTTTCATCTGGCCGCTCTTCATCTTACAAAGCCTTCTCCTCCAATGACAAATCAACTGGCAACTCTATAGGCATGCAAATTTGTCCACCAAATTTGTTTTCTGGATCAAAATCTATATTTCCAGAATGGCTCTTAACGACAGGAACTTTTGGTTGACAAGGAACTATACTTCACCTTCTCATCCTGGCCTTCTAGATTATGTAACGCTATCAACAACAATGAAACTTAACAAAAAAATCCAAGCATGGACAAAAGAAACAAGAATTGACCTTTTGCTCTACCAGCACTATGACTGATTGCATCTAGTCCTTCGACTAAATTCTTCTCCATGTTAGGCGTCTCATCAGTGTCCGATTCCGTTGAATTTGAAAGAAGATATCCGATAATTGTACATCCTCTCCGTCTCACAATGTTGGCCAGCTTATTCCTATTGAATGTTCAGACAATATAAAGGAAAATAAGTAAAATTCTATTTCTTGAATGGAAAGGCTTGTCCTCATGCATGCACGAGTTCTTCTTTAACAGAAGAAAAAAAAATTATTTGAGAACGATATGTAGTATTCAAATAATCGAATTATGTTGCTTATAATTGGCAAGGGAAATGTTCCAGTTGCCACCATAGTATATGAATTTCACTTCATTGCGCAAAATTAGATTACATTTTTTTTTTCCTTCGAAAATTAACTTGTAAAGCAAACGAAGCCTTGAAATTTACAAGAAACCCACAAGCAATTTACGAGGAACCAATGAAGCAAAGATAGCAGCAATTGAAGAAAGAAAAGAACCTTCCATGATCTTGAAGTCCTTGAATGAAGGAACATGACCCTCTGGCACTTGATACAAATTCACGCAAACCATTGCAAAGCTCCACATTGTTCTTTACCTTTCTACTGCCCCTAAAAAAATAATAAATAAATAAATATGACCAAATATAAATAGCACGGCAGGAGTACTAGCAAACCTGGGTTTCTTGAATGAAAAAGCACGCACAGGCAGCGAAATTCCTTTTAGGCGGGTACTCTTGGTCTTGTTTATGGTTTAAGAAGGGCTTGTGGTAAGAGAACAAAACGAACGATGGCAGTTTATAGCGTGTTGCCATGGGAGAAGAGAGTTAAGGTGTGGAGGAGGAGCGGAGTTTCGCAGAAATGAAAGGAGAGTGCACCGCACTGCAGCAGTCTTTAATACTACTTATAATAGAACAGGGTTCGGGCTCTATAACATCAGCATGCTTTCCAGTTCTCCATATCTATCTCTAGGACTAGAAGCTAGAAGCTAGAAACTCTGACACAACTGCAGATAATTACGTGCATTGCTGCCTCAAATGCCAAACGCCTCCATTATTTTTTGCCATTCCAAATTACCATACCATGGCCATCTAAGCTTTAAGGACTTTTTTTTTCTTAGACACCATTAAAAATTGTTAGGAATCAATGATCATTATGTTGCTGCCATCACACTTCAATTATTTATTTTTTAAAGTTATTACCAGATTTTCATAATATGTTTTGACAATTAATATTTTGTATAAATATTTAACATAAGGTAACGTTGTGTTGGATATGAAGCGAAATTTTGTGAAGAGAAAATGTTAAAGGAGATAGGATTTCAATGGTGAAAAGTTAAGGCAATTCAAAAAAACGAAGTATTAAGAATATCTAGTGGGAATGGGAAATATACACTGCAAATGCCTAAATTCACTGTAAATTGAAGTAGTCACTTTTTTTAATTTTTTTCTTTTAGCTTTCCGATACCATTCTTTTGTTATCAAATTAATGACAGATTAATCCTTATTTATTATAGGAAAACATGATTTAAAGAAAGATTATCAAAGTGAAAAATATGGAGGAATCAAGTGGCCGCTTTTAAATTAGATTTCTTCTATCTATCTATTTTGGTTAGTCCTTTTAATTTTTAAAATTTTAATTTTGATCTCAAATTTTATTCTGTAATTTTTTAATTCCTAATTTGATAGGGAAAAGAGAAAGTGAAAAGAAAAGAGAAAATTGTTAGTTAGCCTGATTTCTATAATGAAAAAAATCAATTTTAATTTTAGCCTGTTTCTTTAAATATAAGGAATTCTGTTGTGATATATTTTTTTCCATCATGACAAATTTAGGCTTGAAATTTTTTTTGATATAGATTGATTTTTATTTTTTGATTGATTTTTGCTAATTAGAAAGTATAAATGGGTTTATTCAAGCTTTTTAGATGTTATGCTTTGATCTTTTTATATTTTATTTGAATCGAGATAAAGAAATGATATACATTGAATTATATGAAGATATTTAAGTGATTAATAAAGAATTCATCATTCTAGATAAATTAAGAAAAGATTTTAATATATTCTTAGATAATATTGTCTAAGAAATCCTTGGCTATGATGAAATGAGATTTGAAAAGATTTTTCTTTTTTTTAAATAATCAATAATTATTATATAGAGAATAAACATGATTTACTATGAGATATATACTTTAATATTAAATTAAAATATTATTAATGAAAAGATATTAATTATATTAAGAAATCAATTATTAAAAAATTAAATCAAATTATTAATAATTTTTTAACATTTAAAAAATCATAACATATTGATATTATAAACCCAAGCACTTGTGAAACTTTTTTTCTTTCTATGCAGAATGGGTATTGTAACATTTTATTATGAATATCTCATTGTCCTGAATGCAACGGAGCAGTCTGTTCATGATTCCGACTAACGATTAGTAAGCCATGACAGATAAAAGTGGTAACACCTTTTTCTCCTTGGTTTGGAACAGTGCCCTCCATCCTTTGTTAATTTCAACTTTTCCTGAATGAATTTTCCAGAGAGCAAGGTACGTAAACAACTTTGCTTAATTGACTTTATTTCCTGAATTAATTGCTTAGATAGAGCAAAAATCCTCCAGTACTGCTAGCCTGACTTAGCTTAATTGACTTTATTTCCTGAATGGATTGTCCAACGTGAATGAATTATTGAAACGGAGAGAAAAAAATTTCCTGTACTGGTAGCCGAGTTTGCTTAATTGAACTGGGAAAATTTTCTTCAGCTAGGAAAAAGTTCACAGGCTTTTGATTCTTCTAATCAGGCATGAGTCCACTCATCAGAGTAAGTGGCTATAAAAACCACACCTTTCCCTTCTTTTTTACAGACAGTTCGGCCTCCAGAAAGCCAGGCAACCAATCTTAGCAGGCGCGCGTCCGTCTCTGCTTCCTTAGCACCAACAGGTTGCTGCTTCTCAAAGTAATCAGCTACAACCGTTTCATCAGGTAGGGATCCTGGTTTTGTTGATTGGTATATAATATCCAGCAACTGGAATGCTTTTGAACCTGGTGCAGAACACATATCAAGTACGAAATGATCCCGGTGCACATAAAAAAAAGAAGCGGACGTACGATGCTGACAGCCTCCTGTCTGGTGATGTTTCCGAATTCATTTTCTAGCTTTAAGAACTCATGGAACCTCTCAAGGGTTTGGTTCTTCCTTTGCTGCATACTGGAAAAATTTGAATGCCAAGCAAGATTGTTAGGGTACCAAGGCAATGGTCTGATAGCCTCCTCTTCATCACCATAAGTGGTCTCTACTATAAAAGAATTCATAAAGCTCAAGCTGCGATTTGATATCTTCACAAAATTGGCTACTTGAATTGATTCTAGAAGCAGCAGGCAAGGGTGCTATAAGAACTTCCACAAACGTATCCCAATAATCTGATGGTGTCACTATCCCTCGCTTCTTGTAGTATTCATCAAAGCCAGGATTTTGAGTTGTAAAAGGCTGCCAATGAGTCTTATTCTCGGAGTTGCTGTTGTTGTTAGGATCAGAAGAGGCACTATCAGATTTGTGGCATTTCCAGACATTCTCTCTGCCATCACGAAAATGCTTTCTTTGAGTTCGTGACCTGTTTTCCTCTTTCCTTGTGATAATAGTATGCCTATGGTTTCTCATGCTTTGAAATGCTTTTAAGTTTTTGGCAACACTAGCTAATACTTTTATGTTGAGAATATATACTTTATACAATAGATTTTTTTTTATTATTATTAATAAAGTTTATTTTATCTTCGCTTGCGTCTTTTTACTTCAATTTTCATATTATTATTATGTTTTGAGGTTTATTTATTCCTCACCTTAGTTTGCGTCTTGTTTCTTCAATTTTTATATTATTATTGTATTTTGAAGTTTATTTATCCCTTTTTTTCCATGCAAACAATTGTATAGGTTTGAATCATTTTAAAGGATAGCATGATTGTATTTAGAATAATTTTTAAATAATCTATATATCTTTGTGAATAAAGAATCAAGTCACAACGTAGTTCGAATGATTTTTTTTGTCAATAAGTTTTTTTTTATGTAATTGTACTCTAAACAAGTTTCAAGTTGCCTGCATATCTTTGTGGATAAAGGATTAAGTCATAACATAGTTCAATATTTTCATTATTTTTTTATGCCTTTCACAGTTTTGGCTTATACGAGCTAGGAACTACATCAAATTTCAAGCATAGTATCTTTTCAAGAATTTGCTATTGATAGGTCCAATCCTCAATTCATTCTCTTTGATAATTTTGTAAGCTCCATTGGTATAGATTTCTTGAACCACATAAGGGTCATTTCATTCAAAAAGAAACTTGTTGCCCATATGCTTAAATATAATTATTAGGCATCATACTGCCAAGACAAGATTTTCTTTTTGGAATGAGTGCGATCACACTTTTTTGTTGAAAGCCCTATACAGTCATGCTTAATAATATTCTAATCATTGTTGTTGCCTCAAAACACTTTTCATCTAAAGCTTTAAGTTTTTCAAGGCATTATGAACATTGTCTTTATTGAAAAGTTCTTCTTGGATTGCAATTCTTAGAAATGAAATTTGACAATATAGTAGAAAAATAGCCTCAACCCCTTATTCCAAGTAATACGGAGTAGCTTCAGTTGGTGTCCGAAATGTAGTATAATAAGCCTATAGAGCTTCTCTAATTCTATCATGTCAATCATTCTTCGATTGATTCACCACCTTTTTAAGAATATTGCATAATGTCTTGTTAAAAGCTTATGTCAAGCCATTAGTCGTAGCATTGCACATAAAAGAGTTATGTTGTTTGAAATGGAACTATGCACATAACTTGTTCAGTTATGATATATTTTGGTATCCCATAACAATAGATGATGTTTGTTTGAATGAAGTTTACAACTATCTCTTTCTTGATCTCTTTTAACGCTGCAACTTCTGTCCATTTTAAGAAGTAATCTATTATAGCCAATATGTAAAGATACCCCCTAGAACTGTTTGGCAATGGTCCTACCATATAAAGTCCCTAAGTATTAAAGGGCTAAGAAGCAACTATTGGGTGTAAAGGCGCGGGTGGCTGGTGGATCAAATTAGCATGCAATTAACAACTTTAGCCTCTTTTGATATAGTCTATGCAGTCTCACCATTATAGGCTAGTAGTAACCCATTTTTTTGATTCATAAGTGAAGTTTATGACTCGATTAGTGCGCTCCACAGATCCCGAGTATGTTTTATTCTTCTTTTATGAGACAACGTAAAAAGATTCCATCAAAAGAATGTTGATGAAGAGTGCCTGAGAAGTATATGAACCAAGAAGCTCTTCGCCTCACCTCTATCTTATGACGTAGGTCTTTAGCAAGCTTACCATGTCTCACATAGTTGATAAGCAGCTAGCACTAATCCTTTTTTTCAATCTCATAGACAGAAATTGCTCTCAGTTGTTCTTTCTTTTTTACGTCATGAGTTATTCGTAGAATGACTGATTAGTACTTAAAAGTGCAGGTAGAATGACCAATCTTTGACATTTAAAGACTTTTATTTTATCACTACATGATGCTAATGTTGAAGCCATATTTGATAAGGCATCAGCTTGCTTATTTTTTTTTAATGGTACATGTTCTAAAGTGACACAATCAAGTGATGTCATTAATTTTAGTACATACTTGTGATATAGGATGACTTCTAGCTTCTTGACTTTATAAAGTAAAAGGAGTTTTTTGATGACAAATTAAGAATCCTAAAAAAATTAAGATGGGGCATCTTTATATTCACTGTCATTTCCAACCCACAAATTAAGGCTTGATATCTGACTATGTTAATGAAATAACATTTAGTAAGTGAAAAGGAGAAAGGCAAGATCTTTTTTTTGGTGTGATTAATATTACCCTAATTCTGGCTCCATTTTATCATGTTGCACCATCAAAGAATATTTTTTCACGGTTCTGACATTTCAATCAACTCAAGCTCAGATTTATTTCTTCATAAACTTTTAATATATAAAAATATCTAATATGAACTCCCCTCGTCAAATAAAATAATTTGACACAAAAATCTTCTATTTTGATGGCCTAAATTAGTGTTAACCAGGGGCAGAGTGAAGGGGGGGCAAGCAGGGGCTCGAGCCCCTGCAAGATTTTTTTTTTAATTTTATAATTATATGTAAATTGCCATTGTAGGCTGATGAAAGTTTGAAGACAGAGAATCCAGCTTTTCCAAAAAATTACAAGTAATAGGCTGTAAAGTGCCTACATGGAAAGAAAAATAAAATAAAATAATTAATGTCTTTTTTGGTCTTTTCCCTATTTATAAGCTTTAAATTACAACTCTAATATAAATAGTTGTAATCACAACCCTAATATAAATAGTTGTAAACGCAGCTGGTCAAAACAAAAACAAGAATAAAGATGCGCATCACAAACATAATTTTTGTGTGGAAAGATTAAAGCAGAGTTGTTTAATTTATCTTCCGGAAACAAAACAAGGTAATTAAATATCAATAACTCAAATTTAAAATATATTTTTATTCTTATTTGAGATATTTATTAAGAATTTGATGAGATTATTTTATAATTTTATAATTTGTTTTTCAAATTTGCTAGTTCTAACAATTGTTTTTTGAATTCTTGTTATAGTAATTTTTTTCTAATTAATTAGATATATTTTATTGGTTTGTTTTGATTATGCATGTATTTTTTTTATGTTTT
>NW_011500242.1:158982-170868 GCF_000495115.2 Populus euphratica
GCTCTTATTGTTGTAGCTAGAGAAATATCTGATGTTCACACTTTCTTTCAAAATTTGATTTTTATTATTAATATTGTTAGTGCTTCTTGTAAGCGTAATGATAAATTATAATCTTTTCAATCAGCTACAATTGAACATGTAGTTGATATTGGTGAGATTGAAACGGATAAAGGAGTTAATCAAGTAGGTGATTTGCAACGGCCTAGAGATGGCAGATGAAGTTCGCACTTCAAATAAATTTGCAGTTTGATAAAAATATATTGGGCAACTTGCTTGGTTCTTAAAAACATTGCTTTAGATAAATTTATTTATTCTCAACATGGCGATACGACTTTTTCATTTAAGTTGGTAATGTCATTTGATTTTACATTCATCTAACATATAACGAAGGATGTTATGGGAATTACTGATATGCTTTGCCAAGCCTTAAGACATTTTAAATGTTATGCATTTGGTGATTACCACAAAGACTTTAATTCAAAAATTAAGAGATGATGGTTGAAAAACTCTTTCAGAATAAGTGACATCATTTTGTAAGCATCAAGACATTAAAGTTCCTAATATGGATGTTTGTTTTTCTAGTGTAGGATAATCTTGCCGTAAACAAAAATCAGTAACAGTTGATCACTACTGAGTTGATATATTTACAGCTATCATTGATCAACAATTGCAAGAGCTAAATAATAGATTCAATGAGTAGGCGATCGAGCTTCTTAAGTTGAGCACAACTTTAGATCCTAGAAATAGCTATAAATTATTCAATGTTGAAGATATATGCTTACTTGTTGACAAGTTCTATCCTTAAGATTCTTCTGACCAAGAAAAAATTTATTTGAGACTTCAGTTGTAGCATTATGAGCTTGATGTACCTAATCATCCAAAGTTAAAGAGCATGTCATCGATTGCTGATTTATGTCAAGGATTGGTTGAAACAGAAAAATCAACAATTTATCCACTAGTTGACAGGTTGATTCGGCTTATTTTGACTCTTCCTGTTTCGACAGCAATTACTGAACGAGCTTTCTCAGCAATGAAGATTGTTAAAACAAGACTTCGTAATCGGATGGAGGATGATTTTCTTGCAAATTATTTGATTGTCTACATAAAAAAAGAAATTGCTGAAAGATTCATAATTCATATGATAATAGATGATTTCTATTATATGAAAGAACGACGAGCACAATTAAAATAAAGATGTAAGAATCATTCTTTATTATTTTTTACTTTATTTCAAAGTTTATCAAACATAAATAATGTTTCGCTTTAGCTAATGTTTCTTATATATTTTGTATGTTTATATTTGATAGGTATAAAGACCAATAGCATAAAAGTGATGGATACATCATGAAGATGAAATTAACTTCATTGCTTTGACTCAATTCGGTATTGCTCCAAACTTTTTTACCTTATACAAATGTCATTATATGTTTATAATAAGTTATTTGAATAAAACTAAATCATGCAGGTTTTTTTTTACAACTCATATATAATAAATTAAAACAAATATTATATTTTATTATATTATTTTTGGCCACCCCTAACAAATAATCCTAGCTTTGCCCTTGGTGTTAACGACAAGTTTTTCTATATACCACCATAATTTAGTGACCCCTCTCTCCCCCTCCTCTCTCAATCAGGAACAAAAAAATAACAAAAATAAACCTCTATACCAAAATGAATTTAGAACAATTTCAAGAAATCAAAATTGTATAATTTATGTGATTATTTAATTTAGAGGACTAAAGTGTATTTTTTATGAAACTTATGATACACCACCCATCTCCACCATGTTTTTCATTTCACCTCTCTCTCTTTCAATCTCACCCTTACATAAAAGTTTGAAATGAATTGCTTTTTAAATAAGACTAAATCTTCTAAAAAAATATTTGAGAATCAAATTGAAAAAGAAACCAAAATTTTGCACAATAACAAAAGTACAATGAAAATCCCATGCATTTTAGAGTATAATACAATATTTTGTTGCTTATTATATTAAAACATGTTGATTATCATTTATATTTGGTTTTTGAGATGAGTACATAAAATAAGTTTCTTTTCCAATAAATTTAAAATTAGGGACACGAAACTAAACTTAGTTTCAATCAATATATATATATATATATATATATATATATTGCTTCTAGTTTTTTTTATTACTAGCATTTATTAAATATCCACTTTTGAAAATATCTGAGAAAGCTTGGGAGCTCTAAAGGAGTTAAAAGCAGCATAAGATCATCAGATAATAATATAGTATATATACCAACCAATTTTGTTAGATTTAATCAAAGAAAGTTTAATCTATTGTATAAATAAAACTAAAGTTATAAACTATAAACTACTAACAATAAAATGATGGACAAACATACAAATTACAATCTATAAACCAACAAAAACATCGGTTTTTTAAAGAAAAGAATAGTTTTTTATAAATATTTTTTTAATAGGGGCAAAACTACTCACATGCCATGGAAAGAAGAGTTTCTATTTTTGTAATATGGAACAAAGTTTTATGGTTAAAATTTTATATGATGCCAACTTCAAGATTAATTTTTAATTCATCTAAAATTGGGTTTAGATATTATGATATTTCATGCTATAGTATCATATTGAGAATATTTTCTATCAAATTTTTAACCAAAATGGATGGATTTATTTTTAATTACACTTTAAATGTATATAAAAATAATGTCTAAAAGCCTACTTTTCCATCATGATGTTGTGGTGGTTAATTCCGCTGCCATTGCCAGAGTAAAAAAGATGTTGACAGAATCGGTAATTCCCTAGCCGTTGCCCCACTTTTTTTCTGCGTTGTTGCTTCCTAAACATGGGTGCATGGTACTTGAATCAGGCTGGGAGGGGAAATTGAAGCCTGTGCTCAACAATGGCAAGCAGGAAAACAGGAATGTTATAAGAACAGTTCATATATGCTTCTAAAAAGGGGAAGGCACAGGGCGAATGCCATGCCTCTCCTAGCGGCCTCATCATTCCTTTGGATGCTCTTTAATATGTCCTAACCTATATAGTTAGGTACAACAGACTTGCAAAATCTAGCACTATATATACCTGTTGCCCCACCAAGGATATAGCATAACATCTTTAACATTTCTCTCTCTCAAGAAATTATATAACGAAGGCTGTGCCAACTTGTTTTTTTATCAGATTGTTAATGCCGGCATATGTAATAATGGCATCGCCTTTGAAACCGATGTTAGCAACATTGCTGCTTTTAGCCATTGCCTTCCCTAATTGCCAGGCAAAATCAAAACCTTCCCTCTTAGGGAAACAAGCCATTCACCATGCAATTGGACGACGACTAGCCCACGACATTGAACTTCCCAAAAGGCATAAACCAAAGTTCCAGCCAGGCCCATGGAAGGAAGCTCATGCAACTTTCTATGAAGGCGGCTCAGGAACATTCGGTATCGATGCCTTCTTTTCCTTTTTTCCATATATTTTCTTTTCATCCTTCGGTCACAAGAGATCGATGATCTTGCTCACCTTACAAAACGACCTAATCCAACTTCCAATATGGTCTTTTCGTTAGCTAAAATTTCATTCAATATTGCGAGGCTTATCGCCAAGAGCAGTATGATGAGAACATTTTTCTATATTTTCATTAAAAATATATTGTAAAAAAGAAACAAAGAACATCGAATCCTCACGCATCTGACGATTTTTCTAGTAGATTATTTTCACTGTTCCTGGACTAACTTTTTTTGTACAGGGGGAGCATGCAATTACAAAGATGTTGCGGGCCAAGGATATGGCATGAATACAGCTGCACTGAGCAGTGTTCTGTTCAAAAATGGACAGGCCTGTGGTGCTTGTTTCGAAATCAAGTGCGCAGACAACCCTCAATGGTGCAAGCTAGGGCAGCCATCTCTCATTGTCACTGCAACTGACCATTGCCCACCAAATCCATCTCTCCCAAATGACAATGGAGGCTGGTGCAATGAGCCACGTGAGCATTTCGATGTAGCCAAGCCTGTATTTAGCCAGCTTGCTGAGTACAAGGCCGGCATTATCCCAATCCAATATCGCAGGTCACATGACTTTTCAATCTTTTCCCATTAGGCGATATTTTACAATTTAAAAGGGTTGAGTTTCTTAATTAAAAGGGTTCATTTTCCCTGCAGGGTTCCATGCCAGAAGCAAGGAGGTATTCGATTCACTATATTGGGGAATCCTTGGTTCTATCAGGTCATTGTGTGGAATGTAGGGGGAGCTGGAGATGTTGTTGGTGTTCAAGTGAAGGGCGATGACAAGCTCAAGTGGACGCAAATGGAACGAGATTGGGGGACAACTTGGAAAACCAGTGCTATTTTGCTTGGAGAGTCACTATCCTTCCGTGTTAGTGCAAGCGATGACAGGGACTCCACTTCATGGCATGTTACCCCTAAAAACTGGCAATTTGGCCAGACATACGAGGGCAAGAACTTCAAATAGAAAGCAAGAAATTCCTAAGAGAAGATATTTGTGTTCTGATTGCTAATTAAGAAGATATTTTGTGTTTTGATTGCTATGATACATAGAATTCTGCTCAATAGATCACCACATAAAAATATTAACTTGATATTTGGTTGCTAAATATTGTCTCCTTCTCAACTAATTTGCTGAAATATAAGTTAAATAATCTTTTTTACACTAATTTGATATTTATCTTGAAGTAAAAAAGATCCTAATAAATAATTATGGAGTTATTATAGAAATTCCTAAACTAAATAGAAAAAAAAATAAAATATCATAAAAGAAAATATTTTTCTTAATTATTTATGAATAAGATTAATTGATTAAATAAATAATTTTCCTTCAAAATCGTTTTGCATGGGTCTATTTGAGTTGGAAATATCTCATCCCCAAAGTTCAAATTAATTTTATCACAATTTTATAAATATCCAATCAAGATTCCTTAACTCTCTCTTTTTTTTTTTGTTGCTTCCAATGTATAATATTTAACTCTCTTTTTTTTTTGTTGCTTCCAATGTATAATAATATTAGATATCAACTATAATTGTCAAATTATTTTTCATTCATTATCTTATAAAGTAATATATTGCAAACAACAAACTTTCTTTATCAATATTTGTTATATTCATATAATCCTCAAACAAATCTAGCTGATGATAATAATAAGTTTGTAATAAGAAAGATCAATATGATCTAAATCAATAATTTTTTTTTGTTAATCACCTTTTATATTTTTTTTTCTCTTAATCTCCAACTTAAAGATACTAGTAATGACATCATCTCTACCTTTAATGTCATTGTTTATATTATCATTATCAACATAATTATTATTAAAATAAATAGTACAACAACTAACTACCAGGAATTGTTCAGCTCTAATACTTATAAACAAAAATAAAAACAATATAAAAAAAACAACAAGTACAAGCAACATAAAATTATATTGAATAAGATCACCACATATAATTAAATCTTAATTCAAAATTTTATTATTCGATTTTTTTTTTCAAGTAATATGTTGAAATATAAACTACACAACTTTATTTATCTTAATCCTAAGTTTTTTATACTAGTCCTTAGTTTACCTTGAAGTAGCAAAAATTACTAACAAATAATTATAGAATTATTATAATGATTCTTAAACTAAATAGCTAGAGAAAATAAAATTGTCAAGTACAATAGTCGATTTCCTAAAATAAATAGAAAATAAAATAAAAATACCATAAGGAAAAATATTTTACTAAACTAAATACGAGTATTATTAAGAAAATATATAATTTTCCCTAGAAGTCCTCCTACATCACTTTATACTAACAAAATTGATAGAATTTATCATATAGTATAGATTTATTCATATTTACTTCCATTACAATGATATACAGTGGTTGCAGAAGAGCAAAGCAATCCAACTGGTATCAATTGTTTTTACAGGATATAAGAATGCTTTTTTATTAGCTTTGTTATCCGCTAAGTTCCCTTCTCTTTATATTCATCAAGTGCTCCATTTATTCCTATGTTTTATCTTTATTTTTTCCAATATCATTTTTACATCGTCATTAATTTCATATATTGATATTTAGCTTCTCCTACTCCTAATTTTCATACAGTTATAGCTGCCTCTGAATTCTTAATCACGCTGAAGCTAGACTTGATAGAATGTTGTCATGATGGGAGATATCCAAAGAGATACGGAGTTCTAAATTGAGTGCCTGGTGAAAGACCACTAGCACACTCCCAGCATTTCCGACACCATCTTAATGCAAAACATAGGTCTAACAAACTCAAATGATGCGGAGAATGACTTTACAGGACAATAGGCAATTATCTTCCTTATAATATCGTCCGAGCATGCAAGTCATTTGATGATGTTTTTTTTTTTCTTTTTCATTTTTCCTTGCTTCCGAACATTTTGACTGCTATAAGCGGGTTTCTAGCAACTTTGCTTTTGCTTCTTTGACGAGTGCATCTAGCCTCACTCCCAGCATTTCCAAAAGATAAAACTCATATGATCACACCTTGAGATGATCCGTTACAGCAAGATTGAAACCAAGAGTATCTTTGCATTTCTAAGACAAGCTCCAATGAGATGTTAATATTGGACCTTATATTTCTCATCCTCTTCTAGTAAAACTGGAAAAAAGAGAAACAATTGCCGTTAAATAAAATAAAAAAATTCAAAAGACATTTTGTCATAACCAACATTGAGCAGAATGTTCTGTGTAATTAGATGAAAGTTCAGATAGCTCTATGCAATTAACAAAAATTCACTCTCCAATACAAGAAATATTAATAGTGTGTTTGTTTTTGTTATAGCTTTGTTGTTGAGATTTAAAAAAAGTTAATTTTTAAAAATTATTTTTTATTATGGTGTATTTGATTTAAATAGATGTTTAATTGAAATTATAGTTGAAAATAATTTCTCAAAACATAACAAATTATAAATGTTTGTTTAAAAGTATGGTCGAAATTGATAATACATGATAAATTATTATAGAGAACAACTAATTTATGTATTAATTTGAATTATATTTAAAGATACGATGTGATTGATTTACAAAAATTGAGATATATTTTATAATGTAAGATAGAATGTGTTGTAATGTTGTATTATAGTTCTTTAAAATTTAAAATATTAATTTTAAATTTTAGCTAAATAGTTTTAAGATTTGTTAAGTGGTGTGTGTATAAAGCTTTTGTCCAAGGTTTGGACAGAAATTTGAGAGCATTTTAGATATTTTTTCATTTAAATAAATGATAAATTGCTTTATATTTAACAATATTCAAAATTACATACTGAATACTAAAAATTTTCATTATAAATGTTAATTAAAAGTTCATTAGCTTGGTGCAATTTAATGAAGACAAAGACCAATTTCCAGTTAATCCCACAACATGCAAGCAATCAGAGGGTGATAAGAGAATAAATATAGCTAGAGAGGATGGATGGGGTAATTTGAGAAGTCTAAAAATTAACGGGTTTGCAAAGGAGACAAATTAATTATAATTTATGTCTTCGAGAATAGTAACACTGGTCTTGTAGCTGGAGTGATGACCAATTAATTATAATTTATCTACAATGTCTTTGAGAATAGTCAACACCGGTCTTGTAGCTGGAGAGATGACCAATTAATTATAATTTATCTACAATAGCAAAGTAGCAACCCTGAAAGCAAGCTCAACATGTAATGTAGAGTAAAAAATTATTACCAACAACTCTTTGAAGCAAACAAAAAACCACGCTCTTGCATGAGTAAAGCAATTAACATGCCTCGTAGTTTGAACCTAATCTTCACATGGATAATCTTCACATGGATGTATATTGTAGTCATGCAGCGGTTCTGCTCGATTAGTTATGGACATAGCACAGTACGCTATATGGATAGCTTTGTATGAATATTTATAGATAGGGTTAAGCTAAAATACGGACATGGGGTTCTCCAAGGTGATTAGCCTAACAAAAAAAGCCCCTCATATTTTATTAATAATTGGATGACTTTATTTTTTAAAAGATTCTCTAATCTTATTTATATACAAAATTAGATTATTATAACTGGTTGAGGTCTAGAATAATACTAAATTAGGCCCTAAAGATGCTAGATTTTTTTAAAAAAATTTTAGTTTGTTTAGGACTTTCACTAGAAAATCTATAAATGCAAATCAAATCATCAAAGAAGATATTTTATCAGTATTTTGGAGTAGTTTTTGATTAATTAAATTTTTCCCACGGCCATTTCTATTGGTATTTATCAACAAAATATTTTTATTGATAAATATCAAGGAAATTCTAGTTGGAATAAAAGGAATTTAAAAAACATGAAAGCACGATAAAGTGTAATTTTTTATGGACACTTTTACCAATAAAATTACAATTGGATTCAAACATTGAAAATCATACAATGACGTGTCATTTATACCGATAAAATTATTGATGGATTGACAAAAAAAAATGTTCTATCAATAATTTTATTGGTAATAGTTAATATATGTCCTGATCAACCTTCTCCTCCCTCATTTCTCTTTTTTTCCCTTTACATCTAAACAACCCTCCATAATCTGCAACTAACACCCCCTCACATCACCCCCATCTCTACATAACTCATTATTCTTTGACTGTCAAGTCACTATAGTAATTTTATTTTATATTTTTTATTTTAAATAAGTAAATTTATTATTTTATATATTTGAACAAAATTTTAAAATGTTAATTTTTTATTTTTTATTTTTATAGTATATGTAATTTTTTTATGATTACTTGTTTTATATTTTTTTTTCTTTAACAAACTTGTTGTATGGATATATGATTTTGTATATATTATGGTTTATTTTAGATTTTTTAAAATTTTATTTGTTTGTAAATTATTGAAACTTATGTCGAATTACCGACTTAGGTGTGTGGTGATGATATAAATAGTGGCTTATTTAACGGATTCATTTTATCTTTTATCAATTTTATTGTCGAGTTGTCATTTTTATAAATTAATATGTACAAATTTATATGTACATAAATAATTGATAATAAATTAAGAAAAGTAGAACTACAAAGGCAATGTATAAAATGGATTCTAGTTAGATAAAAGGATCATGACTCACAACCATATGATAATGTATTGAACACATGCCTCTACAGAGACTTTGTAGCTAGGAAAATGAACTTTGATAACTATAAAATATTGTGAGACCTAGGAAACATGTTCAAAATGTGAGGAATGATTTGAAATTAGAGGTGTAGGATTTTAAAGCTATAAGCAAGGATTTAACTACTTTTCAGAGGTTTACACGAGTTTAGTATCACGACCTAAAACCAAGTTTCATATCTAGTTTTTTAGACTTGTGTGAGAAGTTGATCATTCACTTCAGTATGAGCATTTCTACCAAAAAGAGTTTAACTGAACTTTTCTCCTTTATTTAATTAAAAAAGAGAGCAACAGAGCCTATTTGAAGATGTTCAACGAAGAGATTTGAATGTGAAAAATTTGCTAGAAGCTGTAGCATTAAAAGCCCTTAGTAGTAGAATATATAATTACTCATTCTATTATGACTTTATACTCTCTTTAAGAGAAATCAACTCAATGTAAAATAGTTGATAAAGATTCATATTTGAGTGGAAGAATCTAGTATGTTGCAAAAAGAGCATCCTCACTTCAATAGATGAAGGGAAGTGTCTTTAAGGCCAAATAACATGCATCCTTCTCAAGATGCAACTATTTAGAGGTGATATCAAGGCTAAGGTTTTACAACAATCACAAGAAAAGGAGTTTGTGCAATACCCACCCATGATAGGAGATATAGCAAAAAGAATCAAAAGAAGTACTTATTCTACAAAGATAGGCATTGTGGAAAATGTTTTGATGTAGAAAAAAAATAAAAAGGTCATTTAAAAGGGTTATTTGTAATAATTTTAAAAACAAATAGAGTGAAAAGGAGAAGAAATTGAGTCTTCTCACTCGTCTCTTCCATAAATCAATGTCATTTTTAGAGGAAATTCAATTGGTGGAGATCTAGTAAAAGAAAAAATAATGGTCAGATGAGAACGCAGTATGGCCTATTGTGAAATTGAACACGGGCACATCATGGCCCAAATATGGAGTTATGCGTGGGCGCGTACTGACCTAGCGTGAAGTTTGATGGGTAAAAAGTATAACCCCATTTTGGATTATAACTTTCATACGATGGCCTTTAAAGGAGAAAGGTTTTTAGAAAATCATGATTCACTACCAGACTAATGAATTAATATTAAAATCCAAATAAAAAAAAATAACCCAAAATTTGTTAAATAAACAATACCCAAGTCTAAAAATAATAAAACAAGGCTGCCGAATTGAAGATATGTGACATCCCAATGTTGCCTCAAGTTTAATAGCCCAAAAGATCAATTGCCGAACTCAACTCTTGCATAAATAAACATAGTTGCTTACATTGTGTGTTTGTCAATTAAAGTTGCCCACTTTATCTTATAGGAAATTAATTAATGTAGCTGCTGAAATCAAGTATTTATTAAACCATAAGCTGCTGTCGACTTATGCTAGGAATCCTTGCAAATTAAGACACCAATGCTTGCCGCTTAGGTGGATACTTTGCCAGTTGAAGTCTCCAATACTGCGGCCTTGCTCTTCCTAAAAACTCAAGGGAGCTGCTGACTTTTGTTTTCTTGTAACACAAGGAAAACTTGACAATGAATAATTCCCCTCTTTGCTGCCGCCTCGATCCCTAATCTGCCCAAATTACTAAATGCCTTTGTTCCATCGATCAGTCCTTACTTAATGTATGATCATTATTTGTAGAAGTTTTGAAGGTTGTATTAGTCTAAATATTTTGAATTATCTTATTCAATATATTTTAAATTTCTTAGCTCTTGATGTCATAATTAGTCCAAATAACATCTCTAATAAATTATTTGATGCAGTTGGTTGATTATCATCAATATGTATTTTAATGAAATTAAAAACACTAGTTATCATGTCATAATTATCAACAAAAAACTATAAGATATTATAGTTATTAAATCATCTAAGAGATGTGGATTTATTGAATCGACTCATAATCTATGAGTCAACATAAATCTATCAAAAAAACAATGATATTTAAGAAAAAATTTTAAAAAATCTTCTAAGTTGTCTTTGCTGAATCCTACTTGGGTTTATTCAAGTTAATTGGATCATAAATTGATATCTCTTAGCATGTAAAAATTATTGTGTTAACCACATTGATTTTATCATAGTTGTAATCACAGTTGTATTTCTTCATGAAAGTTAAGACATTAGCCATTTTATCATAACTTACAACAACAGGCTGAACGTACAGAAAAAGATAATCACAATGTATAAAATTATTATGCAAAATATTTAG
This sequence comes from Populus euphratica, assembly GCF_000495115.2. NCBI lineage: Eukaryota > Viridiplantae > Streptophyta > Magnoliopsida > Malpighiales > Salicaceae > Populus > Populus euphratica. The sequence continues at coordinate 170,299 of NW_011500242.1, forward strand.
TTGATGATTTTGATGATTTTCCCTACATATCATCACAAGATTAACATATTTATTTTTATATTAATGATGAAGATGATGCTTCAGTTATCCTTTTTTTTTTTTGTATTAAAACATTTTACTTTCTCAATATTTTATCATTTTGTTTGTGTTGAATTATTTTAAATAATTAAAGTCTATTTAATCTTAACACTTGAATATTTTTAAAAAAATTATAATGTGAAATCTGGTGACTAGTTTTCTTACCTTTGAAAAAATTAAGAAAATATATCTCTAAAAAATATTTTCCAACAAATAATATTTTAATCCATCGTCAAGAATTTTTCGAGATGAGCTAACATATGAATTTTCCAACGGTTTTAAAGGTGTCCAACTACATTAATCCAGTGTCTTTTGAAGAATATTTGTCTAGTCTAATCCAACCCGGCATGAACCATAGAAAATATGGAATAGCTGTATCCGGTGTCTCATCCCTCTAGTTTTTGTCAAGGCTATCAAAGACTCTCCAGATTCTTCATCAAAACTTTTATATATATATATATATATATATATATATATATATATATATATATC
>NW_011500242.1:170878-181461 GCF_000495115.2 Populus euphratica
TATCAGAAAACGAAGCATGCTTATGAGATTGGACTCACATATTCGATCCATATTTAAAGTTAAGAAAGATATAAGATTTAAGGTTTAACGCTTATGTGCGTCCATATATACTTATTTGGGTGTTTACTAAATCCTTTATTTTATTTAAAAAAATGTTTGAATTAAATGAGGACGATAGCATCATTTGAATTACACGGCATTGGTGAAAAAATCCCATTAAGTGCATCTTTTTACTGCAAACAATAAATAATAACTAACTTCATTTCACTAAATGGCTTGTTAGAAATTCCCTTGACGATTTATTGAGATAAAGATTAACTTATCAAACTAACTATTTTGATTATTTTGATTATGAACTTTCTTGTGTTAAATAAGTTTTTTTAATTATTTTTTTTAATTATAAAATAAAAATAGATGCTTACAAAATTGATAATCAACTCAATATTGGTATTTTTTTAAAATTACAATAACCCCTTAAAAAGTAAATTAAAATAAATTATAAAATCTATTTTTCAATAATTATTTTTTCTAGAATAATTTTTTATTTAATAATATAATAAAAAATAAAAGTAAAAAAAAATATGCCAACACATTTTTCTAAAATCATGATAACCACATAAAACATAAATCATAAAATTTATTTTATAATATTTTTTTAAACTATTTTTTATATGATTATAAAACTAATAATCAACCCAATACAAAGATATTTTTCTAAAATCATGAAAATCTCATATAAAAAAAGCAAAATAAATAATAAAACTTAATATTAAAAAATAAAAATAAAAAAATAAATCTTCAACAAACTTAATATTAAAAATGAAAATGAAAAGATTATATAGACATTGAAAAGATTATATAGACATTGCTCTGGTAAACAGTAACATGGAAGGAGGGGTGTAGTGATTCCCCTCCTCATTTAGCTTTTGCTAATTTCGTGCATAAATGTACGTGAAAAGATTGTAAAGCAAAAGTCGTAGCTAAATGGAAGAGAGCGAAGACAGAATTGGAGAGGAGACAAGTTGAAGTTGAAAGCACTAACATGAGACCCAAAAAGAGACAGACGATCTACCACATTAAAAATATTCACCGTACGCATACCTCCTAAGCTAGGCTGCATGATTTTGTCGGTCGATGGGTCCATTTTGGTTTTCACCCGCCTTCACTGTTGGATTTTCTTTTAATATTCTTAGTATTATTATAGTGATTAATTTTTAAAATATTTTTAGAAAAAATATATTGAAGAATTTTTTAATTTTTTAAAATTTACTTTTAATATTAATACATCAAATCAAAACAATTTAAAAATAAAAAAATATTTAAAAATAAAAAAATTATTTATTTTAAAACATAAAAAAGAAACCAGCTTCCGTAGCCGACACAATAGTATCGCCAGGCGACCTCCGTATGACGTTAAATTGGTGTCCCCTTTCGTAGTTTGGTCTACAATAAAGGCTCTTGTCTGCAACTTGTTGTAGAGGTACAATGGTACAGTACAAATGCCCTCCTATATTTAGTCCCCACGTGGCGTCTAACCGACAGCATTTTACTTTTTCAATAGCCGCTAGTGCTGCGTTTTAACGTCATTGATTGAATTACGTCGACAAAACTTTCGTCTTATTTAATCTTAACGAGGTATCAAATTACAAAAGTTTTATTTATTTATTAATTTCATTTATAAACTCTTTTTTTTACATGTTGGATAAAATTACCTTTAAATTAACTAAATTATATTATGATAACTGTTATATAACTGATTTTTAAATTTGAATTAAATAAAAAAAATTTAATTCGGAAGTTTGTTTAATATCAACTTTATTATTAAATATTTTTTATTGGTCAATCAAAAATTTTTTATGTCTTGCTAAATCTGTTAATATATATATAGATTAAATAGCGTTTAGAATTAACTTAATTTTAAAAATAAATTCAGATGTATTTTCCTTAATTTATTCTTTTACCTTCAGCTTTCTGCTTAATATATTTTCACTCTCTCAACACCTTCATCACATGAGAGTCATCACGTCCAATTTCATTACTTGAAAACCATGATAGAAATTTCCACACCTTAGTATCAATTATTCATTTGATTTATTTTTCTAAAATAAATCAAATGAATTATATGTTCAAATATTATTTTTAATTCATTTATTTATGGATTTAAAAACAAATTAGTAAATTTAGCTTCATGTTGATTTTTTTACATTTATTGTATTTTATGTGCTTAATTATTTGAAGTTAGTTTGCGTTGAAGATCAAATCCCATATAAATCTTTCATATTTATCATGAAATTATTTTTTTGGAGTTGATTTTTAGAGGTGCGTGTATATAATAAATAGTCATTTTTCATTAGTTTTGTTAAGGACATGGGAGTAATTGATAGAAAATAAATTTTTAAAAAGAATTTGATAGGAATCTTTAGAGGTCAAAAAGAAAACCCGTATATATAAAAACTATTTATATGAATTATGTATTGTGCCATATGGGAACTATATGCAGAAAATGAAGTCCTTTAAATTTAACAAACACAACATTAATGGCGGAGATAACCCTCTTTTTTTTTTTTTGAAATTCCTATTTTAAAAGAAAAAAGGATAGCTTTCTGACATTTGATCACAAAGATGGGATGTTTGGTAATAAATTCCATTTTATTGGATAGAAAAGGTTGTGTTAGTGCGAATTAATTCAACGAAGTCCCTTTCAAAGATGGAAGATAAAAGGTTCCATTCATATTGCACAATAATTGAGATGCATGATCTTGATTGTTTCTTTAAAAAGTTGCTAAGAGGACTAGGAGAATAATTGAGACGATCAATGCCCTCTCAATTTAATTTCTTCCTTTGGTAAATGTTCGTACATGTTACTCGAAGGATGATGACATTATCCTATCAATGATATGCAAACACGCAATACAAGATGTTGGCCCCGGAGGAATTTCCAACCGTATGATGAAATCCAAATATTCAACTTTTAAACTGCTATGATAGAGTTTATAATGGCGAAGGAGAAGATTAACAACCGGAATATTGGATAATACTGATAAAATATTTTGTTGGTAGTTAGGTATTTATTTTTTTGAAAATAAAATAAAAATCATGAATGGAAATTGATAGTCAAAAAATGTATCATCCCTAATTTTTATTATGTCGGTTATTATATTAATAATATAATCACTAATAGATTTATAGATAAAAAAAAATGCTTCAAATAAAAAAATATTTATTGATATTATTTTGTCGGTAATTTCATTAGAAATGTGAGTATATTACTAACAAAATAAACTATTGTTAATTCCATTAGTGATCGAATGAATATTACCAATAAAATTAAACCGTTGAAGATTTACATTTTATCAATAACAAGTTCTATAAATTTTTTGAACTCTTTGGAATTTGCTGAAGGACTTAGTCTGTCTGTCATTCCATCTATAATTCTATCAGTAATTGTGTCAGTATTGCATTAAATATTTTTAAAAAAATAAAGAAAACAATAAAAAAATTAAAAAGGAATAAAACTAAAATGAAAAACAAAAAATCTCTTATTAATTTAAAAAATATTATTGAATACAATTTATCTAATAGAAAGAAGTTGAAGAAGAAAGAGGAGGTAGATATTTTTCGGGACCTAATAGGTGATAAGATAGATCATATGCACTAGTGAGGGTTGTTAACAATTACTTAGGATATTCACTTTATCCCTCAATTCAGCTTTCTCATATCTAAGTTGGTTCATCTCAATATTAAGCCAGGTGGTCTAAGCTTCAACTAGTTCTCATATAATCACTCAGACAGTCAGAGCTTAACAGCTCGAACCCGATTGTAAGGAATCATTAATTTATACACTATAGCTTGACTACATATCCTTGATCATGATATTTGAGATACCATAAATATGATTTCTATCGGGTCTACTGGATGAGCCGCCTTTAAACCACAAATTCAAATCGAGTTTTAGATGGGTTGAAGGATCGTTCTCATATTATTTCTCTTGCAATCAGGTGTTATATGTTTTCTAAAAAAAACCAACAAATTTTAAAAAATAATAACTTAAGAAAAAATTGTTTAAATGCAACTTAACATGAAATTATAAGTTCGGTTATCTATAAGTTGTTGCACTCCTTTTCGAAGATTTTCATTTCATATGTGAGTTTCAACAAAAAAGCTTCATCGGTCTTATATGACATCCAAGAACCGTAGTCTGCAAAAGAAATCTAATATTAGTTAAAAAGTTTCATTTAATGCAACCATTATTTTTAAATCTATGTAATAAAATAGAGTCTCGTCATCCAACTTGCATGCAAAACAAATGGAATGGATCCTTTATTGTGTGGTAATTGAATCATAAATCTCATTATTTTAGTTCTTTGTACTAGACTGTCATTGTCGTATGAAATACTTAGATATCACGTGTTAGATATAAGTATCCCAAATAGCCACTGAGATATACAAAGGTTTGAAATCTCTTTATACAACCACGTCTTCCCAACCTGGAAGACCTCTTTACTTTGCATATTTCATTAATCAGTTTTGCGTCTCGTACCAGAAACGACGCAAACTATATGGTGGGGATAAATTATCGGTTAAAATAACAAAAAATAAAATTTAAGCATTTTAAAAAATATAACATTTTGAATTCAATCTTACCTAATGGCGTTGTGATTCTCTCACACCCTTCTATCAATAGTGTTAGAAATCTCCTCCTAGTAAGATTTTTCGTTGCACATTAATTTTATAATATACTTAGTTCATTAAAATTAAAAAATTGACCAGATTAAAATTATAATAAAAATATTTATATATATATATATATATATATTAACCTTAAACTTTCTAAATCAAGCATTAGTCATAGGTTTTTATTCAAAAATTTTGAAAACTTGATTCCATTGAAACAAAAGCACTTTTATTGACGATTTCATCATTGATGTTATCATGCAAGAAACCTTTATATTTGTGAACCTGAAATTTCATTTCTTTATTGAAGTTATTTATTCTAAAGTTTTCTATTGTTGTTTACATTTTTAATTTTGCAAGAAAGAAAAACAAACTTACATGTTGTAGTCAAGTTTCTACTGAGCAATGTATTTTCTAGTATATACATCCTTCTTTTAAGGGACATCCCCTTTATAAGGAGGCCTTGTACTGGATGAGCCTACATCGAGAGTGAGTGCATGTGCATCAAGTGTTTGGTCATAGTTTACACCAAGTGACTCATAGTTATCAGAAGTAGTGTAAGAAAAACTAATAGCACTCATGTTTATATTACCTACTAATGATCTTCTCTTCATCATTAACAATAACATTATCAATATAAATAACATTATCAATATATTATATTTAAAAATAAATCGACAACACCTGCTTTGTACAAGAAACTACCTAAAATTTTATAAATTGCAAAAATAAGCACAAAACAACCCAACAAACATTTATATCCCTCATAAAAAGTTTATTAAGCTTTATGAAAATTTATCATAATAAAAACACAATAAAATGAATTAAGTTTGAAAATTGTATGTGTGTGTATTTGGCAAGAGTCATTCGTTAAGTTAAGTGTTGGAAATTAGTTTCTATAATAGATGAGAAATTATGTATGATAGTGCTTGAATTTATGAAATGCATGGCAAGTCCAATCATGAATAACATACAATTTCTTTCATTTTAATATTTTTCCCTGAACCCTATCCTGGTGACAAGAATATATTTTTGTTAAAAATGATAAAAAAAAATCTAAAGTTTCATTTTTAAAATTTGATGAATTTTCCATGTAAATACTAACCTTTTTATAATTTAAAAAAAAATACAGCGGCATTACAAAACATGAAAAAGATAATATGAGTGTTGGATTTTTCAAGTTCAATAAAAGATCCTACAAGTCCTAACCAAATTGATTTTTTTTTTATGGCTTTTTATACTATAACCCCATCTTCTCTCATAGTTAAAATTAAGAGGTAGGCTACATGGATTTTTTTGTCAAATAATTTTTTATTTTCTTATACTTAAATCATGTAGAGATATGAAAAATATTTTATCATAAAAAAATTAAATTTAAAACAAGAGAAAATATCTTGTGATCCTTAAATCATGGATTTCATATATGATTAATTCTTCTTTTTTCTTTTTTCAACGCATAGTTTTCATATATATCAAACATAAAATAATTATTTTTAAGTATTTTTCATTAATATACTCTAAAAAAACACTAATATTTTATATCCAATAAGTTTTTTACATAAAGCAAGCGTAACCTTTAAACCATGTTTTTTAGCAAAATAGTCTTTTTTATATAAAAAAATCAACTCATTTAATATATATATATATATATATATATATATATATATATATAAAAAAACTATAAACCAACAAGTTTTAACTAGATTTTATCCCAGGTTAAGTTGATCAAGTTAGGATGTGTAACTTCATTGCAGAATATCAAGCCTAAATGATATGGGTTTTGCTTAATTTCATGCCAACATCCTTTGATTTACTTATGCACTAAGCTCAAATACATGTGGGTCTTGTAAGATGTCAGATCCAATATCTTTGGGTTTAACTATGCATTGAGCTTAAGTGCATGCGAGTCTTGTAATATGTCAAACTCAATATTCTTGGGTTCAGTTATACATCATGCCTAAATACATATATGTCTGATAAGGTGTTAAACCCAACACCTTTCAATTTAGAATCATTCAATGTCCAAATACACGTAGATTTTATAATATTTTTAGTTCTATAATGGGTCATAAAGATTTTATTATTATTATTCTTATGTCTTTTAACATAAAATATTTAAATTCAACAATGATCATTTCCATATATCTCTATGTGCATAAAAGTCTTCTAAAGACATATTATATTTTCATCAATATTAACATTCTATAAATGATATTAATTTGTTATTAATACTATGTAAGAGATATTTAACCCTCATTAATACCACTAAAATAAGATTACGATTCAACCCTTCCATTCAAGCAACATAACAAAGTTTAGAGTCTATATATACTCTTTAAACCACTCAGGTAAATGTCTTATTTTTCCTATTCTCTAAAATATTCATACTCATATTATCAAAACATTTGTCATACACAACTAAAAATATGCACTTTTGTTCTTACAATCAAAAGCTCATTCCTTTATCACTAGAGGATTCCTAAATCCCATTAGAAAAACTATTTTTTAGGTGTCAAGTCTTTTATAACTAACCATCAATTTTGTAAACCTTGAAGAAGGGAACATTGAAGTGAACATATGATTACCTATTATTCAAACACATAAGAAACCTCATTCCTAGGCATATTGGATATTTGGAACATTATCAATTGGCGTTATCTATAGGAACTTGATAAAAAGCCATTAATTATTCTCTCTAAACTAGTTGTTAACATCCCTAATTGCTATTAATAATAGACAATCAAGATACATTAAGATGAGATATTTTATAGACCTCTCTATAGTTACTAACGTATCTTCTCCATCAGAGCTTTAACAACTTATCAGTTAAATATAAACTCATCAATTAGATGCAAGCCCTTAACCAAGTTGTCTTGGCATCCCAAAGGCAACCTCAAGCCTTGCCCCCCTTAGCAAATCCTAACATAGAAGGTAACTCTTTTAGTCTCAACCTCTTAAACATTCCCTCTTTCTAGGAGACATTTTTTATACTCTCTAAAAGATGCTAGGCAAAATGACTTGGAAAGGATTCCTCCTTAATGATCTCTCTAGAGATTTCTCTCATAGATGTGAAGTTCTCCCAATATGTCATTAGTCTAAAGGTAAACCTTCTAGCCACCGCGAGATTGAAGTTAACCATTAGCCCTACCATTCCATCCTAGAATTCTTTAGCTTCCAAAGCTTATTAAACAATGGTAAGGAAAAATCATGATTGGTAAATACTTACAAAATGAGGTATACGTTCCTCATGAGGTAAAGAGATCATTTTTATCTAGTCAACTCTTATACACCCCCATCCCTAAGAAGTACATCTTTACATAGATTATTTTAGACAACTATGAAGATCTCATAGATCCATGAGAACACATCTAAAACATGTATAGAAATCTTAAGCTGGTCATCTAAGATAATGATATTATGTGCAAGACCTTCTCTATGACCTTTAGAGGACCAAATAAGCTTGGTATAATAGCCTAGAACAAAACTTTATCATGGGTTTTAATGACCTCTATGCTAAACTTATATCATAATTTAGCACCAGTATACTCATTAAGAGGAGATATATAAAACTCTTCAGCAGTAATCATTTAGGAAGGAATCCACTAGGGTATGTTTGAAGAGCTTCAACGAAGAAATGCTGAAGTTAAAAGAATTGATTGAGCTATTAGTCTTAAAGGATTTGATAAGTAGAGTAAGGGAACATTCTATATAGAAGGATTTATATATTTTACTAGACAAAAGCCTTTTACAAGTAAAATAATTCATGAAGAATCACATATAGGTAGAGGAAGCCAATATGTTGATGCATAGACCTCTCCGTTTCTACCAAGAAAATAAGGATGATAAATCATTAGAATGGAATCATTCTCCTAACAAAGATAATAATTCTAATAATGGTCAGGAAAGGCCAGCAAGGAAAAACATACAATATATTGAAAGGAGACATGACTTCCTTAAATGCCACCCTAACAGAAATCCTTACAACTATCAAGGGAAAATACTTTGTTCAACATTCACCTTCTATGGTATAGCCTCTATACACACAGACCTTTAAGAATTTTGCTTGCACCATAAGGATAGAGGGTATGATATGAAAATTTGCTTTATACTAAAGAAAAAAAATTAAAAGGCTAATAGTCAAAGGCTATCTATTTTCTTTTAAAAGGCATACCTGTATGGAACGTGATAGAGAAAAGTCCAGCCAGCCTGCCCAAAGCCTACATTAGATCTATATGATTCTAAGGTGCATTTTAGCTAGAGAAAGTATGGAAAACATGTCCTCACAATGACTCGTTCATAGAACCCAAAAAACAAGCTATAACTTTTACTCCAAAATATTAAGAAGGGGTGACTTACCCCTATATGGATGCACTAGTAATTCTCATAATTCTAGTTAATCATTAAGACTACAAGGTGTTGGTAGATAATAGGAGCTCAGTTACCATCTTATCTAGAGATGTGATGTCCTAGATAGGGATAGATCTCTCAATGATGACTTTTATAAAAAAAAATTTGTCCTAGATAGGAGTGTTAGTGAAGGGTGCTTTAGATATTTCAATCACAATAGGCATCTATCCTATGTGCTTTACCCTTCAGCAAACCTTTATGGTGATATAAATAGCTCTAACATAGAACACCATAATAAGAAGACCTTTTTTGCGTAAGATCAATAAAGTCATAAGCACATGATATTTGACCTTAAAATTCTCAACTAGAAAAGAAATGATTATTGTAAGAAAAAAACCAAGGCACTTCAAGGAATTGTGTCTTTGAATGTCCAAAATGTAAGAGGTCTTTGGTTATAGACCACCAAGGATATTTGAAGAAGAGAGTAGAGGTTAGAACTAAAGTCAAATAATAGTTAAAAAAAGTATCTTTAGGGTAAGAAGATAGAGTTTTTACAAAGATAGGGTCTATATTGGAACCACCTCAATAACAATTATTGATAAATTTATTCCTCACCTATAAAAGTTAATTTTGATTTTAACACTTCATATATAACAAGGATCAATACAGAGATAGTTGCTTACAAACCTTAAGTTGACCTAACTTTTCTTCCTATTTGACAAAAAAAAAATGTTTTAAGGGGGAAGACAACAAGTAATAACTATAGAAGTGAATACACTATTAATTGTTGAATTTATTCATAAGGTCATGTATCTATATTAGTTAGCTAATATGGTTATAATGAATAAGAGTATTGGAAAGTGGAGGATGTGTATGGACTTCACTAACCTGAATAAAGTATGTCAAAATGATAGTTTTCATTCCTAATGATTGATAAATTGGTAAACTCTACAACTAACTTTGAGTTCTTAAGCTCTTTAGATGTTAATTTAGGTACCTTCAAATATTTATGTATCTAGAAAATGAGAAGACTTCTTTCATTACATTAGAAATTTTTTTTTTGTTACAAAGCAATGCTATTAGCTTGAAAAATAAAAGGGTTACTTAAAGATAGATGGTCAACAAAGTGTGCAAACACTATACTAGAAGGAACATGAAAATTTATATAGAGACATGCTAGTTAAAAACATGACTTTTAAACAATATATAAAGAACATAGAAAAAAATTTTCTTGGTTTTGGGAAAATGTCAAATAAAGGTGAATCCTTCCAAGTATGTGTTCTGATTAATATTTAAAAGTGTATTTTTATCAAGGTTTTATATCATCATTTTGTACTTGAAGTATCAATAACTCCTTAACTAAAACATGTTTTATAATAATATATCTAATAATATAAGATATCTTTAATTTATGATAAATATTTATTTTAAATGCAGTTTTATCACATAAATGAAAGGATTGATTGATGAATTTAAGAACTGAAATTAAAAGGACAAAGAGATTGCAAACTTAGAAAAGAGATGCCGGTGCAATCCAAACCGGAACACTGTTCGGTAATTGG
>NW_011500242.1:182357-195683 GCF_000495115.2 Populus euphratica
TTGTTGTTGTTGTTATTGTTGTTGTATTATTGTTATTTATAATTTGTACAATTAACCTCATTATGGTTCGACCCCGGTCTTACCAGGTTATTTATTACTTCGACACTCTTGCACTTGGGCTAAGACATCAATCTTTTAGTTGTGTCTTGTTCCCTATCAGAGGAGGAGTTTTTTTAGATTTTTCTAGCAATAAGAAGGAAATAAAACTCAATCTTGAGAAGATTAAGGTAATACTGGATATGAATCATCCTTAAAATGTCAAATTTGTTCAACACTTCACTAAGATATTAATCGTCTTCAACATATTCATATCCAAATTAGGGGAATGCAACCTACCTTTCTTCCAGATTTTAGAGAATATCACAAACTTTACATGGACACCAAATTGCTAGAAAGCTTTTGAAGAACTTAAAGTTTATCTCTTTTCTCCTAAAATCTTGTACAACCAAGATAAACTAAGAGTATGTTCCTTTATCTTAAGGTTTCTAATCAGGCAGTCAATTTTGTGTAAGGGAAAAAAAAGCATACAACTATTCTAGTTGAACTCATCATGATATAGAAATAAGATACCTAAAAGTAGAAAAGGTGGCCCTAAAGTAGATAAGAAACCTCTTCGTCCCCTAAGATTCTCTTGTAATGGTAAGGGAAGAACTACCTCCCCTACCAGAGGTGGATGTTGGGCTTCTCCCTTCTAGTTTTGGAGCCTAGTCTAATGGACCCATGTACCCTACCATTTCCTTTATTTTTTAGTTGGAACTCACATTCCTCACTAGAGGAGACAATATCCTTTATTCTTAGGGCCAAATTTAACTCTTTTCTTTTTATTCATTTTTTTTTTCAAAAAGAAGGATAAAGAAATATTTGGTGGAAGATACCTATGATGACAATTTATTTTTAGAATGAAGAAAACTAGCTTAGGGATTCTTCAAACAAAATTATTTTTGCAAAGATTATAATAATTAAAAGTAAAAGGAAAAAAATGGAAGCAAGAATGGTTAGGGTTATAATGAAAATAACTTTTCACCCTCGTTGTTAGATGAATGATCTTTCATGTCATCTCAGATCTTCAAATATCTAATCAACTATTGCATTAAATGCATGCTGCCATTTTGTTTTTTAAAAGACACCTCTTTTAATAAAAATAGGCCACCTGACCATCTCTTTCAATAAGAACGAGCCACCTAACCATAAAGAATCCCAACAATTCTACACGGGATACAAATCTCATAGGAAAAGTAAAAAGTCTTTAACTAAAGCCAGTAACCTTTTAAATATTTATGTATTTAATATGTAAAGACTTAGGGGGCTATTGATGAATTAATGTATTATATATGTGTGTGTGTGTGTGAGAGAGAGAGAGAGAGAGAAAGAAAGAAAGGGCACGCATGTGTGTGTTATGTCATACATTTACTTAAAAGCTCAAAATTAAGAAGGCCAAAGGTAAGATTGTAACTTAATGTGTCTATACCTAGCAAAATGCCAAACCCATATGATATAGGCCTAGCTTAATTCCAGACCTAACATCTTTCAGTTTAGCTATATATTATGCTTTTGGTGCATACGGGTCTTGCAAAATGCTAGATCTAATATTCTTAAGTTCAATTATACGCTAAGCTCAAGTGCATATGGTTCTAGCAAGATGTCAAACCCAACACCATTGGATTCAGAATCATTCTTGGTCTATATACATATAGACTTAATAATTTTTTTAGGCCACGTATTAGCTCACAAGAATTTGTTTACTTATTCTTATGTCTTTAACATAAAATGTTAAAAGTCAATACTAATCATCTCCCTATATCCCTAAATGCATAAAAATCTTCTAAGGAGCTTACCATATTTCCATCAACATTAATATTGGGTAACAAATATCTATTTATCATTGATATTGTGTAAATGATATATATCCTTCATTAATGTTATTAGAAGAAGATATTGATTCAACCTTTTTGTTTAAGCAACATAACAAAGTTTATAGGCTATATATATCTTTTAAACCACCCAGGTAAAGGGCTCACACTTTTTCTATTCTCTAAAATATTCATACTCTCATTTTCAGAGCATTTATCATACATAACTAAGAACAAACACTCTTGTTGTTAGAATTAAATATCAATTTTCTTATTTATTGCAATTTCCTGTTAAAAAATAATTGAATTTATTATCGGATGATCCCTATATCCCATTAAAAAAGAGTATTTTACAGGTGTCAAGCCTTCTATTACCAACTATCAATTTCATGAACTTTGGAGAAATAAACATTGAAGTGATATTGTGATTACCTATCATTCAAACGCTAAAAAAACCTCATTCCTAGGCATATTTAATATTTAAAACATCATTACTTTGCTAGTTTCAAAATTTCATTTTTGTTTTTGTGTTTGAAAGAAATTGTTACATGCAAAACTATGAAAATTAAGATTAAAATGGAAATTAGGAAGGGATTGAAATGAAAATGATTTGGGGAAAGCCTTTGGATGTTGTAAATAATCTCACACCTAACATAAATCCTAATCCTTAAAAGAAACAAAAGATTTTTTTTTATTAAAAGTATACAATTAATAAATAATTCAACTATTATTATGGTTCTTAAACTAAATAAAAAACTAATATAATTTAAAAAATAATTAATAATCCCAAAAAAACTCATGTATTAGTCTGTTGAATTGGAAGGAACTTATTTACAAATTTAAATTATCTTGATTTCATAAATAATCCATAAAAAATTGTAATTTTTTTTTCTTTTTCCTTTATCTTTATCAGCTTCATAAGCTAGAGCTTGCTTTGATACCTCTATAATGACAATTAAATATGTTGTAATGACAAAATCATACGTTGATAGAAAATGATATTTTGTTCGATTGCTTCTATGGTATACTAGAATAGAGAGGTTAACTATTACAAAACACTTGTGTATACTAGAACAGAGAGGTTAACTATTACAAAACACTTGTGTGCCTTTAAGTCTTAAGGATCTTTCGTTTGATTGTAGAAATCATAAAATACTAGAAGTTGATTGTTGCTTGTCTTTATAAACAAAACTATTGTTTCCATAACTTTTTGAACACTTTCTATTTATACTTTTATATGAATTGTTTCCATCATTAGAGGCTACATCCTACTCCACCTACTCAGAATAATCATTAATAAATCTTTCTCTTTATCTTGATAGGTGGAGTCATCGGTACAAAGTTTTAGTATAATGGAAAGGAATGAAGCGTGTCTTTACCTTCTTAATCTTGTCTCATTCATAAATCTTGAACTTACCCTGTCACTTGTAGATAACTGCTCTTACCATATAGAGGCACGATCCTTAAGCCCAATGATGATCAACTTCAACTTCATAATTTCTAAGACCTCATTGTACTATAATATATGTTCCATCTCATGAAGCTAGTCAATAAATTCCTTTATCTATAAGAGCTTGCAAACTTTGAGAGTTCCATTGTAAAACCTAGATGTTTATAGTGATCATCCCAAACACAAATGTTGCTATCTCTGATCACGCTCATGATAAAAGTTCTCAAAACTAGATGTAGAGTCACAATCATTTATTTCATGATCATCCAAATCCTAATATGTCAAATAACAAGTTAGTTGCGAAACCTAACTTTATAAATATTTTAATTATTATTTTGTTAATGTTGGGCTTCTATAAGGAACTTCCTTGTTTAGAAAACGAAATCCTCCACCATGACCTCATCCTATTTCATGATTTGTAGCCATGATAATCAAATAGTACAACAACAAACAACTTGAAAAGTTAGATTTTAATATTAAGTGATAGTATATTTTAATATCAAGTGATGTTATGATTCAATTCATGAATTAGCTCACTAGAGTTCATTGTATTTTTTTATTATTTTAATAATAAATTGATATTTAGATGAAAATTATGAGATATTGAGATGAAAAAGGCTTGAAAAAAAAAACCTTAGACTTTGTAAATAATCTCATGACAATATACAAAAATTTGAGCAATATTTTGAAAAAAATAAAATAAAATAGATAATTTTATTTATACTAGTTATAAGTTTAGATTTTAATCTTTAAAGGAAAAACTAGGGGTGATCAAAAAAACTGAAAAATCGATTAAACTGAGAAAACCAAAAAAAATAACTGAAAAAACAAACCGTGAAAAAAAACCGATTAAACCGATTAGAATTTTAAAAAAATCCACCGGTTCGGTTCAGCTTCGGTTTGATAAGCCTGAAACTGAAAAAACTGAACCGAACCGAACCGGTTTAGTTTAAAAAAAATATATACTATAAAAGCCCCTTCTAAATTTTTAACCCCCCCTCCTTTTGCATTGCAACCCCCCCCCCAAAGCACACAACTCTCAAATCTCAATCTCTCACACTCTCGTCCGTCACTAATGGCCAAATCTAAACTTCTAGTCATCTAACAAAACTTCAACAAAGCTTCGATCTTCATCTTCAAATCTAACAACCCAGGGACTGGTTTAGTGTATGCTTCAAATCTTCATCTTCAAAGCTTCAATGTTTGTTTTCTCTCATCGTGGTTTTGTGTCCTTTTTTTTTTTAAGGTTGATGCATCTCTTGCTGTAATTCCTACTAAGGCTGAGAAGAAAGATTAAAGCTTTGTACATCATGAGTTACTGTGCTCTGTTGTTTACATAGAGCTCTTTACTTTAAAAGTCTGTTTTTTGTTTAACTTTTATATTGGTCGTATGTTAGATGGGCAGGGTTCAAGCACACTGATTTTGACACCCCATGGTCCTTTATATTAGCTTTAGTTGCAGTTGTTCTACTCGTCCTCACTATGATACAGGCCTTCTTTGCTAGGCCTTTGCTTTCTATGGATGTTACGGTCCTCCTAAGCAATAATTATATTCTGTTGTTCTAACTTGCAAATTGTATAATTGAAATGCACTAAGCGATGAGAAACCATTCTCCTTGCAACTCTTTGCTGTCTTACCAGAACTCTATAGTCTGCAGTCCCATGATAGTTTTCATAAAGCTTATGATGATAGATTTTTTGTTTGTTGAGTAATTGGGCTTTTGAAATTGTGGGGTTTATAGGGAAGAACAAGAGGGAAGCTGGAGAAGCTATAGAGAAGATTGTTAAAAAAACCCGGTCGGTTTGAATATAGGTTTTTTCGGTTTTTATGTTAAAAAATCAAACAGGACCGAACCGAAACCAGTTGGTTTGAACCGATTCCGGTTCAAATTTTTCAGTTTTTCAAAATTTTATTTTGGTTATTTTTTGGGTAAAAATCAAATCGAACTGAAAATAATCACTCCTAAAAAAAACCCTAATTCAAAAGGTATATAGCCAGTGAAACATTTTTCTAAATAAAATAAAATAAAGGAAACAAAATAACATGAAAAAATAAATAACAATTCCAAATTGAGCTTAAGCTAGAACAACTGTGGACTCGTTTGATGACTCAAACAACATGAACACAACATCATCACCTTTAATTTCCCCAATTACCAGGCAGACACAAGCTCACAATCAAATCTAACATGGGACCCCGTTTCAGATACCTTATGGGCCACTCAATTAATGTAGATCAGAGGATCCAAGACCCGATAACTCTCAGTTGTTTCACAAAATTGACTCAATCAGAATCTAACCCACATTTCATCCCGCTTGGTCTAGGAGCTGACATCCCTATGCCTAAAGAGGAAATTGGGTCGGCAAAAGTTTATTTTAAAAAAAAAACAATGATTGAGGTTATTCCAGCTTTGTCGTGTTAAAAACTGAGAGACAAGAATACGTGTAGCTTTTGAATTAGAAAGAGAACTTTAGTCCAAAAGTCCAATTTTCTATACTCACAGAAACCTAATTTAATAGACACCTGCTTACCATTCTCTCCCTACCTTAATTTCCAACCACGTAACCCTAATCTTTCACGGTTTTCCCATAAATATTAGGAAAGAAAGTTTCTGAGAAATGGACAAAAATGCACTGTTCACTTACTGCAACCCGGGTTTATGTTAAGATACGAACTGCCATATTTTTATCTAAATTTACAAGTATAATTTCTGATTCTCTGACCCTTGATGGACAAGAAATCACTACCCATCGATGGAGGAAGGGGACCCACTAATCTCTCCCCTTCTTTATCAACTGTACCACTGCCAGCCATAATGAGTTCCTCCACGTAACATTGCCTTCTGATCTCTCACTCTCTGCATTTACACACACACAGACACTCACTCTATTTTCTCCATACAGGTTCTCCACATCCTAGCTACTCTCTCATTCATGGCTCTCCTTCCCTTGTTTATTCTCATTCTTATGGCTCCTTCCTCTAGTAATGCTCAATGGCCACCTTCACCTGGCTACTGGCCAGGTTCTAGGTTCAGGTCAATGAGCTTTTATCAAGGATACAGAAATCTCTGGGGTTATTCACATCAACGAGTAGACCAGAATGCGTTGACTATCTGGCTAGATAGCACATCAGGTTTAACTCGAGTCAATTAGCTACCTGACATTATAATGCGTCTCTGCTAGCTGTCTGAATTAAATTTTGTTAGGTATCTAATCATAAAGCTTTCTGCACAATATTTAATTTACTCATTCTCCTAATCTATTGTTTTTGCTCTTTGTAACAGGTAGTGGATTTAAATCAGTTAAACCATTTCGATCAGGGTATTTTGGTGCTTCCATTAAGCTCCAACCTGGCTACACTGCGGGTGTTATAACAGCTTTCTATGTGAGGATTGGACTAATTAAACTATACATGCTCATAATAATTTACTGTAAAACGTACCTTTCTCTGCTAGTATTACTCTTCTTTAATCAACACAGTAGTCGGTATAGTATATGTAAAGATGTTCTTGTATTAATGTCTAATTAATTAATATTTGTAATCAATTAATGGCAGCTTTCAAATAGCGAAGCTCACCCTGGGTACCATGATGAAGTGGACATAGAATTTCTTGGCACGACATTTGGGAAGCCTTACACTTTGCAGACCAATGTTTACATCAGAGGAAGTGGGGATGGGAGAATAATTGGGAGAGAAATGAAGTTTCATTTATGGTTCGATCCAACCAAAACCTTCCATTATTATGCCATTCTTTGGAGTCCCAAGGAGATCATGTAAGTTAACCACTACAGTGATCACCTATAATATTTATATAATCAAGGAGATTTTAAATTTATTTATTAAATAATTATGAGTTTAAATTCTTTTAGAATTACTAAAAATTTATATAATTATTAATTTAAAAACGTATATAACTAATCAAAATACATATAAATTAACTCTAATCAAAATACATATAAATTAACTCGTACAATTATATTAATTTTTTGTTTTAAAGTGCTTGTTCTAATTTAATTTTTTTTGATATTATGTATATTTTTTTTGACACAGTTCTTGGGTGAGTAATTATTTTATTAACTCAAGATTTCTAATTCATCACATGTTTACTAGATTAAAAGATATAAATGATAGTATTCAAACAAGAGATTTTCTCTGTTTTTTTTAGTTGATCACGTACTCCTTGACTGTTATTGTTGAGCTACTAGCTCACGAAGCTTCTTCTAATTAATTAGTGAAGAACCAGGTTACACTCTGTTTATGATCGGTGAGGATAGGAAGAAGTTTCCTGTGAGAGGGTCTGAATAGTAACATTATTTATGTGGTGATTTTCTCTTTGGCATTTACCGTCATGACTGTCTCTTCACTTAAATAACGAGCACATTTGTCTTTCTATTGTTTGAATATGATGATTTTAAAAAAATAAAAATATTATAATAATATATTTTAAATAAAAAATAATTTAAAAAACAACATTATTAAAAAAAAAACAAATCAAACATGCTATTATTACATCTTGTGTCTTCTACAACATCAATCATAAATTCGTTTTCCCAGCAGGCCTCAAAACCAATCGTACATTGCAGCTTCAGTAAAGAGCAAGCAAACACCAAAGAGACTTGTTGAAAATGATCATGTCACATCGCATTCATATATATTAAATTTGTGATGAACAAATGTTTCAGATTCCTCGTGGATGATGTGCCCATTAGGAGGTACCCGAGGAAAAGCGCCACAACTTTTCCACTGAGGCCGATGTGGGTTTACGGTTCAATCTGGGATGCCTCGTCTTGGGCTACTGAAGACGGAAAATACAAAGTTGATTACAGGTATCAACCATTTGTTGCTAGTTACACCAATTTCAAAGCAAGCGGCTGCTCAGCCTATTCACCAGCCTGGTGCCACCCTGTGTCCGCCTCTCCGTTCCGGTCGGGTGGGCTCACAAGGCAACAATATAGAAGCATGAGATGGGTCCAAAGACACCACATGGTCTATGACTATTGCAAGGACTACAAGAGAGACCATTCCCTAACACCTGAGTGTTGGAGTTAATATAAGCGATTGCTTTGAACATTGATGTGTCAACTCCTGTATAGGAAAATGGAAATCACTTGAAAAAAAGAAAAAAAGACAGTTTAACTTGCCTTGTGATTTCAGATTTTTTTGTCTTTTATTTATGAAGGTGTCTTGAGATGGTTCCTCGCTAGCTAAAGGCATTATACATGCCAGAGCAGTTGAGCGTCCAAGGCTCCCGATTGGAAAATTTGTTTGATTCGTCCAGTGTTTGAACAGTATGTGTGTGCTTTCTTTTATTTTTGAATAAATTAAAAGTATTTTTATACCTTCATATTTTAGATTTTGTTATTTGATCTCTGAATATATATAGTGTCAATTCATAGACCTTGTTATTATTGTTTCTGAACTTCTGAACCGGTGTGTGTGTCTATATGTATGTATGTATGAACATTTTGCGGTGAATATATGAAAAGGCATCAACAAAGTAGGATGCCCAAATTTATTCGTGTTTCCACATGGTCCGTGTCTTTTTATTCATGCGGCATGTTTTATGTTGTATTAATCATCTCTTCTAAACTCATTTGTTTTGAGTTTATGCTTTATAGTTCATTTGGCTTTTATGACAAATTAACAAAAAAAAAATAAGGTTTTTATTATACCTCATCTTATAAAACACAATTAATTAGAATAATGTTTTTTTAATTAATATTTTTTTATTCTTTAATATATTTTTTTTATTGAATTATCACACTCTCATGACTCGGATTGCGAATTTAACAAGTTAACTCAATTCATTCTAGTTTTTCTCTTCGTTTTCTTAATTAACTTTTTTTTTTATAATTTTATTATTTAATATTAGGTTAAATTAATATTTTTAAAAAAAAATTATTCTGTAATATAAGAATTGTTTGTTACTGGATTATCCCAATCTTATGACAGGAATTGCAAGTTTAGTAGTTTAAATTAGTTGATTCAAGTTTTCTCTGTCTTTTTCTTAATTAACCTTTTTTTTTCAATATTATCATTTTATATTGAATCGATTGAGAATTAGATTTCATAATTTATTTTATTTGTTTCCTATTAAGTTATTCCTATTTCATCACCTAGAAATCATGCTTAATAGGTTAATTCAAGTTATTTTTATATTTTTTTTAATATTTTTTTTATTTTATCATCCAACATTAGGTATATTGGAGATTGAGATTTATAATTTGTTTTGATTTTTTTATGTGATATCTTGGTTTCATAATTAGAGTTGCGAGTTTTTACATCTTGACTCGATTAAATCAGATTATTTTTTAATTTTCTTTCTAGGTGGTCATCTTGATGTCATTACTTGGGTGACAAATCCTTCAATATTAGATTTGTTTTTTATTGGGTTGTCCCTATCTCGTAACTCAGGTCACCAATTTAGCAGGTTAACTTAACTAACTCAATTTTTTTTAATTGATTCATTTTTTTTTAATTTTATTATTTAATATTGTAGTTGATAAAAAACTAGACTTCATAATTTGTTTCAATGTATTTTTTAATGAAATTATCTTAGCTTTATAACTCAAATAGTGAGTTTGATAGATTAACTTTATTTGTATTTTGAGGTCTTTTTTTAATTAATTTTTTTTTTAATTCTATCATTTAATATTAAGTTGATTGAAAATTAAACTTTATAATTTATTTTTATTTATTTTCATGGGATTATTGTAGTTTCATAACCTGAGTAATGAATTTTACATATTAATTCAAGTTGACCTAAGTGAATTCAATATTTTATTATTTGAATATTAAAAAATATTATCTTGAATTTTTTTTACTTAAACTATATATTTATAAGTTTTTTAAATTATTTTTGAATTTGAAAAGTCAACCAATCAGATTATATTAAATGAACCCTAACTTAATTAAAAAAAAAATTCCTACAAAAATACATTAACAATATCTAAGTATTTTTTATATTAAAAAAATTAACTTAATTGATAATAAAATACAAGGCAACAATCTAGATATTTTTAAGAGGTATAAACTTCAATCAATTTCCTATTTCCTGCAAGATGAAAATAACAAAAAAAAAAAAAATATTGTGCATTCAGCGAGTGTTCTGAAAAGCCTGTAAGCGACCATGGCTATTATTATCCCTGCTCTATCTATCAAAGTGTCCAGAACATGGAAGGAGAAAAAGGGCTGTTGGATTCTCGTGATTGAACAGTTTGTTTTGTTTCGATATGGAGTCAATTATTATGATTGGTTTTCTTTGCAGACTGTTTTTGCATTCTTTTTCTTTACCCACATCATTCCTCGAAGTATTCGGCGTCAACATCGATGATAGAAGGGTCTCTTAAAGTCCTGAGAAATTCAATCTCCAATATATGATGATCCACACCCTCCAATTGGCAATGGAGGAGGCATTGTACGCAATGTTAGGCCCCACAGTCTTGACACAATTCCACCAAGCATCGTCCCCACGTTTCGCCCATGACGGTGGACCATATTTTTTTCATATGAAAATGATTTTGAAGATTGCGCCATTCAATATCTAGAAACAGCAGTTCACTATGTGTACGCAGATAAAAAGTACCCTTACATCTGACCATGAGTTAATCACAGCAAGCTTTCTGCGTAAAGTGATTTCCGAAGCTCCTCGGGTCTTCAAGGCAGAATCATATCCACCTCCAAACGGGACAATTTCTTTTCTTCTGCCATGACGCGTATCGATCAACTCTGTCGCACCTGGTCCTGCAATTTCGATGATGACATAGATCCTCCAATACTTTACATGTACCTATAAGAAAAATACTTTCTATTTACTCTAGTTAAGATGGCAAGAATTAAGTGAAAAAGTGGAGAGAGGACGGGGTACGAGGCAAATTAAACATTCGTTTGTTTAAGTGTTTAAGTGACTGAGGTATCATTTCAAGTAAAATAGAGCTCTTACATTTTTTTTGTAAAAAAGTATAATTTACTATTTATAGATCCCATCTTTTACTATATTTGTAATACATGGTCAATTAAAACAGCCTAGAGCTGCTTTTGTTGCACCTGTGTTACGATATAATAAATAATGGCATGCCTTATAGAAAAAAAAAAAGTTAATCAGTTTTTTTTTTTCTTTTTCTTTTGTACCATATCTTTAATGTTTTGCCACGTGAAGAATAGAGACTCCACATGAACATTGAATAACAATGGACCCGCTCTTTCTCTTTCCCTTTTCCTTCTTCTTTTGCTTCTGCACCATATCTCTACTATTCTACAATGTAAATAGTGAAGACTTTGCTATTCATATTGAAGAATAGTGTAACGTAACTCCCTCACCATCACCTAGAGTCGTTGCCTCTTCCCTTTACCCCTTTCTTTCTTCTTCTTTTTCTTTTTTTGCACTTCTCCATATCTCCACTATTCAGCCACATGAATATTGGAGAGTGAATTAATTCACTCTCCACTGTTCACGTGAATAGTGGAGAGCAACTCCATTCTTAATAGGTCGGATCGAGTCAGGTCCAAACCTAAATGTATTGAATCGGGTCTGTTCTAAACCTAAATGCATTAAATCAAGTATGACCTAGTAAAATTTAAAAAATCTAAATAAATTTATTAGATATTATGTTTTATTTGAAAAATAATATTTAATATGATTCAATGGCACTATATAATTACATATGAAGGAAATCGTATGATAGCATAGTATTTGCAGAATTTGATTGCAATTCCAATTTTGTTCCTGATGATATTTTACCTGATATTGTTGCATGCCTAGGAAATCATGAAAACTTTAGTCCTTGTTGAATAGATTTTATACATTATGAAATTGAACATAGTTTAATGCAACAATAAAAAATACTTTATATAAAGTATTGTTTATTTCATGATGTAATAACAATAGTTAAATCGCTAATATTTTAATTAAAAACCATCAATATTAATAGAAGTCTTTTTTAATTATTTTATAACCTCAATTTGAAAAATATTTTTTAACCAAACACACTAAACTACTTTTTGTTCAACCTTAATTTCAACCACAGTTTTAACCAAACATATATTTTTCCAAACCAACCTCAATTAAAAGTACTTTTTATACAAAATAACTTTATTCAAATTATAACCACAACAACTACCACAATACGAAACACCCTCTAAAATATGGCTTACATCTAACATGCTTTCCTCTACATGGTTTCTGCTTAGATGTAATTTCTTAAGATAGTGGCAATAATTGTAGTCAAGAATATAAAGTATTCTCACATGAAACCTGGTAAAGATCCCTCAAATCCAACATCCAAGACTTGGCACTCCAAATTGTCTCCCTATATATATATATATAGAGAGAGAGAGAGAGTAGACAAGATATAAGCTGATAATCCTCCTATTGTCTGTACTCTTGATTAGTGTTTAAAAGTGTATTTTTATCAAGGTTTTATATTAATATTTTGCACTTAAAGTATCAATAACTCCTTAGTTAAAATATATTTTATAATAACAAGTTTGATACTATAAGATACCTTTAATTTATGATAAATATTCATTTTAAATGCAGACCTATTATATAAATTAAAGAATCGTTTGATGAATTCAACTACTGAAATTCAGAAGACAAAAAAAGGGTAAAGCTTTTAAAAGAAATGCTAGCTCAGTCCAAACTGGAACACTGTTTAGTCATTGGGTTATATCTGGAGCTGTAGATCTTGGATTTCAATTTGGTTACTGACACGACCAAAAGATTGATGTCTTCTCCCAAGTGTAGGAGTGTCAAAGTAATAAATAACCTGATACGACCAAGGTCGAATCACAAGAAGGTTAATTATATAAATCATCAATAACAATAACATAACAACAAATCCATAACAATAACAATAATAATATTGAATCCTAATAATGATAAAGAAGTTGACGAGAACTTTGAGATGGAAGATTAGTGTAATGATTAAATAATGATAACAACAAATGTCAAGGTTAGAGGATCCACTAATGGTATGTCAAATAAGTATAATATAAACTCTTATTATTCAATTGGAAACCACACA
>NW_011500242.1:195693-196979 GCF_000495115.2 Populus euphratica
GATCTGGAAATCAAGATGCCTAAATGCATGGCAAATGCCTCCTTTTATTGGCTAAAATGAGAAACTATTGATTTGATGACTAATTGATGAGTGTGTGGTCAACTCTTGATTTGATGACGATCCTTATCTTCTCTTGTCTACCCAAAACATCATTGATAACGTCAAAATTGAAACCACTTGTAAACATGAAAGTTGTAGGAAATTGTCTCAAATTTTCAAGGAAAAAATAAAGGTTATTTGAACTTCTAGAACTCTAGATATAGGCCAAACATTAAACAATGTTCTGACTGTAGGACAGATTTAAACTTTTTCGTTGTTGATATAATTTGAACCTGAAAATAACCCTTTTAAATCTTGGGTTCCATATGAAAGTTGTAGACTATGTCTTACCTTTCTATTCATATAAAGTAGACCTAAATCTGAGATCTACAACTCTAGATATGACCCAATTACTGAACAGTGTTCTGGTTTGGACTGCACCGACATCTCTTTTCTAAGTTTTGCCATCTCTTTGTCCTTTCAATTTCAGTTCCGAAATTCATCAATCAATCTTTTTATTTATGTGATAGGCCTGTATTTAAAATGAACATTTACCATAAATTAAAGGTATCTTATATTATTAGATATGTTATTATAAAACATGCTTTAATTAAGGAGTTATTGATACTTCAAGTGCAAAATGATAATATAAAATCTTAATAAAAATACACTTTTAAGTACTAATTAGTTACTATGGCTAGAAAGCTAAGACATTGGCTTAAACATTTATAGGAATGCAAGACTCAATTCAGCTATTTAGAAGTCCAAATCTTAGCAATAACGGAGATGTTCGAATCTATCCTGCAGCCCAGATACTGTTAATTGTCCAGCCCATATCTTGAGTTCTAGAAGTCCAAATGACCTTAATTTTTTTTTTGTTGGAAAGCTGAGACAATTTACTATAATTTTTATGATCAAGTCTGTACAAATTCTGATGTTAATAATGATTTTTTATTCAGACAAGAAGATAAGGATTGTCACCAAGTAAAGATGTGGCCACCCACTCAATAATTAATAATCAAATCAATAGTTTTAAATTTTGGCCTTTAAAAGGAGGTATTTGTTATACATTTAGGCATTTTAGTTTTCATATCAAGATCATGTTCTTACTTTCTCTTTATTGTAATACTTAAGTTTTGTTTATATTAATCTCTTATTTATGTTTCTCATTTCATTTCCTTTACTTAGTTAACTTATATTTTATTTATGTTCTTATCTTGTTTATTTATGTTTCTCTTCTTTCATTA
>NW_011500242.1:197172-199853 GCF_000495115.2 Populus euphratica
AATTATTAATTTAGATTTATTTTATATAACACTTGGTAAACAAATACTTAGCACTTTCATTGCTTAACCGTATGATATAACTGACACATGTGCTATGAAAAGAACTTGATTTGTTGTTAACATAAGTTATAATCATGGATATCTGATAATATTTATAAGTATTAGCTTTATTCGAATAAGATAACTAATGTAACCATATTAAAAATTTATAATTCGATTGGAACCTTATTTGTGTGTGGTTTCTAGTTGAGTAATAAAAAGAGTTTATATTATACCTTATTTGAAATACCATTAGTGGATCCTCTAATGTTGACAATTATTTATCATTGTTTAATTCTTATATTAATCTTACATCCCAAAGTCCTCTTCAATTCATCATCATCATCTTATTATTATTCTTGTTGTTGTTGTTGTTATTACTGTTATTGTTGTTATTATTTATAATTTATATAGTTAACATCCATGTGGTTCGACCCCGGTTTTGCCAGATTATTTTTTACTTTAACACTCCTATACTTGGTAGAAGACATCAATCATTTAGTCGTGTCAAGTTTTTGACATCATTGTTAGGGCAGTAAATTCTTGTATAAATTATAATATTTATTTTCTTTTCTTTTTTTCACTTTTTTTTATCTAACTTTTGTTTATTTTGTTTTGTTTTCTTTTTTTTTGTTTTCTTCATTTTATTCTCTTTCTACACGTGTATGAGAGTTTTGTCACGTATATTAAGTGGTAGACTTTGTAGGGTAACCTCATCATTTTTAGAAAATATAGCTGAAGAAGATAACCAATCACTTTATAATGAGAATAATCGAGTTAGAACACTTAGAGACTACATAAATCCCATAAGAACAAGTGCACCCTCATGCATAGTTTTCCCTCATGATTCATCTCATTTTAATTTTAAGCCGATATTATTCAACTTTTACCTTCTTTTCATGACTTAGATTTGAAAAATCCATACTTGCATTTAAAGAAGTTTGAGGAGATCTGTAACACCTATAATGACTTAATTGTAGCATGAATACTATCAGATTAAAGCTTTTTTTTTTTCATTAAAAGATAAAGCTAAAACATGGCTATAAAATTTGAAAATAGGATTCATTCATGCTTAAGATGAAATGCAACAATAATTTTTAAAGAAGTTTTTTCCATCTCACAAAACAAATTCTTTCAAAAGATAAATCACCACTTTCACTAAAAAACTTGGAGAAACATTTTATAAATGCTAGGATAGGTATCGAGACTTGCTTAGAAAAAAAGTTAATTAGCTCTTTTTTTTTTTCTTTTATACCATATCTTTAATGTTTTGCCACGTGAAGAATAGAGACTCCACGTGAACATTGAATAACCTAGAGATAGATAAGTAGTGGAATTGATGTATAGTAGAACTTTTAAAGATAAAAACCTTATAAAACAACTAAGTACCTAGACTTACTAGTTGAAAATGCTTAAAATTAGGACACCGCAGGTACTTATGAGGTATCGGGTAAAACTCACCCTTATATATCTAGTAGAGGTATGTACAACCTTAAAAAAGATCATGATTTCTAAGTCAAGTTTACATATTCAGCTAGAAAAGTTGAGGCACTAGAATTAAAAAAGGGTGGTCAATTAAAATTTATTCAAGACATTGTGTGTCAAATCTGTGAAACCAATGAACACTAAACTAATGATTGTCCAATCTGGCCTTCTTTTAGGGAATATGTCCATGAACAAGCTCATATTTTAAACAATTTCTAAAGGTGCAATCATAAATCATACTAGCAAACATACAACTCTGGTTGGAGAAATCACTCAAATTTCAGTTGAAAGAGTGATAACAATAATGCACAAACTTCATAATCACCGTTTCAAGCATACCATAATTTTCAAAATTCTCATAAATTTGTACCTTCTTATGCCCCTATCATAAAAGAAATCTTGAGAAAACTTTGTATGCATTCATTGAAAAGCAAGAGACAATCAACACTTAACTTGCTTAAAGCCTCATAAATTTGTACCTCCTTATGCCCCCATCATAGAAGAAATCTTGAGAAAACTTTGTATGCATTCATTGAAAAGCAAGAGACAATCAACACTTAACTTGCTTAAAGCATGACATATTTTAAAAATACTCTTGTAAAATTGACATCTACTCTCGGTTTGCAAAAGAAAGGTAAGTTTTCATTTTAACCACAGCAAAATCTCAAGGGGCAATACAATGCAAATGCAAGTAGTTTCAGAAGCCACACTCTTCACTCTTTATAGTGGTAAGGTTATTGAAAATCCTACTCTTGAACCTTGTGAAAAAGATGATGAGTTATCACTCTTTACTCTTCACTCTTTATAATGGTAAGGTTATTGAAAATCCTACTCTTGAACCTTGTAAGAAATATGATGAGTTAAATCACTGAGGGTAAGAAAGGGGTTGAATATGAACATTGTAAAGAAAGGACTGATTCCCTGCCAACAATTTTATTTTCTCATACCATGATCAGATAAGAAGAAATCAAGGATGAAAAAGGCATCAAAAATGTTGTCGGGAATCATTTGTCAAAATTGACAATAGATTCAACATCTTGCATCACACCAATTAATGAAGTTCTTAAGGAATCTTTATGTTCCTCTTAGTTTAATACCTTGGTTTGCTAAAAAAATCAATTTTCTTGCTTCAGGATTTTTACCAACTCATTTGGATA
>NW_011500242.1:200798-201405 GCF_000495115.2 Populus euphratica
ATCTTATATTATTAGATATATTATTATAAACATGCTTTAGTTAAGGAGTTATTGACACTTCAAGTGCAAAGTGATGATATAAAACCATGATAAAAATGCACTTTTAAGTACTAATCAACTGATTTGACTTGATCCATATGTTGGCTTCCAAAATTACTTGTATTTGCATTGTATTGCCCCTTGGGATTTTACTGCAGTTAAGATGGAAACTTATATTTCTCTTAAAAATTGAGAGTAGATGGGAGTTTCGCAAGAGCATCTTTTAGATCTACCATGGTTTGAGCATTTTGAGTGTTGATTGCCTCCTACCTTTCATTGAATACATGTAATTTTTCCTCAAGATTTCTTCTAGGAGGTGAAGCATAAGGAGGTGTATATCCATGATAATCTTTAAAATTATGTTGTGCTTGAAACGGTAGCTGTGAAGTTTGTGCATCACTCTTCCAACTAAAATTTAGATAATTTCTCCAACCATGGTTATATGTTTATGAGTATAGGTTATGATTGGGCATTTGAAAACTCTTTAAATCACGAACTTGTTCATAGAGGTATTCCCTAAAAGCAGGCAAAGTTGGACAATTATTGGTTGAGTGTTCATTGGTTTCAT
>NW_011500242.1:203174-203505 GCF_000495115.2 Populus euphratica
AGAAACATAAATAAACAAGATTAGAATATAAATAAAATATAAGTTAACTATGTAAAGGAAATATAATGAAAAATATAAACAAGAGATTAAGAAAAATATAACATGAAATAAAACTTAAACATTACAAAAATATAAAGAAAAAAGTAAGAACATGATCTAGAAACCAAAATGTCTATATGCATGTCAAATGCCTCCTTTTACAGGCCAAAATTGGAAACTATTAATTTGTTGACTAATTATTGAATAGGTGTCATATCTTGACTTGGTGACGATCCTTATCTTCTTATTTGAATAAAACATCATTGCTAACATCAAAATTTGAACAAACTTG
>NW_011500242.1:204056-240446 GCF_000495115.2 Populus euphratica
TAATAATCAGCCAAACAAAGCTTTGGTACCTGACCCACAACAAAACCAATCGGGTTGACTTGAAAACACTAGTTCAACCCTTAAACATATTAAAATAAAACAAACACAGAACATAAAATCTTTTTTGATAAAAACATATCACACACCTAGAACATGAAGAATACAATGAACATTCAAACCGAAACACAGCAAGCACAAATCATAAATCAAAAAAGTTTTCATGCAATCATGAGCAAAGTTTTGTTCATAATAATGCATAGATTAAGAATTAAGCATTCATTTACTTTGATTAACATCTCATTAGTGGTTTCGCTATTGTAATGAAATTTTGAACTAAAATTCATAATCCTTATTTTAACTTCAACAATACCTTTAAATTCATTTAAGTATGTCATCCCTTTTATTACACACCATATTCATTATTATTTCCATCATTTATATATTTTTTTCATCTCGAGTTTCCATTACTCGTCGAGGTTTTATTACCTTAAGTTCTACATATACACAAGGGTTTGTTACCCTTGTTACACCATTTTATTTTTATATCTAATTTGGTCCTTCTATTTTTTATTGCACTTTTTACGTGTTTTATATACTTTTTTTTTATTTTTTTTTCAATTTTCCCCCTACCATTTTATTGCAATTTTGTTTCAATTTTCCCCCTACCATTTTATTGCATTTTTTTTGTAATTAAATTTTATTTATTATTATTTTGATTGTTGTTTTCTTGATTTATCATTTTTTATTTATTTTTTGTCTCAACATTTTATTTCATTTTATTTTTTTATCCAATTTTGGTCCTTATTCTTTCAATTATGGTTTTTTTTATCTTTTTTTAATTTTTTTTTTCAATTTAGCCCCTAATTATTATTTTTATTTTGTTTTTATATCATATTCGGTCCATATTGTTTTAAATTGTTTAGCGGTAGAAAATTTTACTTTGTTATTTTTCATAATTGTTTTTTTATAAGGTAATTCCTATCTCATGACCCGAGCTCAATTAAGTTTGGCATTTTTTTAGGTTGTTTATTAAAATTGATTTTTTTTCTAAATTCATTATTTAACATTTGGTTATTAGGTCCTTAGCTTCGTGTTTGTTTCACTTTTTTTTATTAAGTTATCATAATCTTATATCTCAGGTAATAGGTTAATCGAGTTCACTGAAATTGACTTGGAATTGTTTTCTATATTTTTAATCAGGTTGATTTTTTTTTGTTAATTTCATCATTTGACATTAAATAATTGGCACTTGAGCTTTTTTTTTTTTTTTTTTTTTTTTTGGGTTTTCCTAAATACAAGTTAGTCAAGTTAAACTAGGTTAACTTAAGTTTTCATGTTCAATATTTATTATTTAAATTTGATTTTTTTGATAGGTCCTTCTTTTGCATATTTTTTTCTTGATCTCATGTCGTAGATGATAGGTTAGTACTCAAGTTTTTTTCCCTCGATACTTTTTTAAAACATTGATTTTTTTTATATATAATTTTATCATTTGGTATTAAATTATTGGCCTTTCACTTTTGTTATTTTCAACTCTCTTTTTTTTTAGGTTATCTTTAGAGTTGATAAGTAAAGTTAACTTAGGTTAAATCAATTTTTTTATATGTTTTTTTTCATTGAACTTGGATCTTTTTTTTACAAATCTTTTCATATGAAATGTATTTTTATTTTAATCTCATATTGCAAGGTGTGAGTTAATCAAATAGCTTGAGTTAATTTGAGTTTTTTTATCAATATTATATTTTTTGAATATGTTTTTTGTTTTATCTTTTGACATTTAGTTATTAAATCTTAAGATTTGTAATTTTTTAGTTTTTTTCTTATAGATTATTTTGATTTTATATATTAGATCATGTATTAATAAAATTAACTCAAATTTATTTAAATTTTCATCGTTCAAGCTTTTTTTTTACATGAGAAAAAAATTGACTAGCCATATACCACCTATCTAGTATATATATTACTATTCATGCATCTTCATCAACCTTCTTTTTATCTTTCAAACCTTAAAATCTTATACTTCCGCTGCACTTTTTTGGTTTCTCCGTCTCCGTGAAACAAATACTACCTTGTATTCTTAAATATGTGAGATACAGCCCCAGACATGAATTTTCGCCTGAATTTCAATTGAACTTGGAACTATTTTGTCAATTTTTTCTTTGGATGTTTATTGGGGTTGGATTAATACCAACTGGGGAGCATATTCTTTCTCTTCCTCAAATTTCATCCATCCTATATATTGTGATCAGAATCTAAGATTTCTAAATTATAAATTTGTATCTAGTTTTGCTTATAATTCATAACTCAGGTATCTTTTTGTGGATCCAGTAGAATTTAGTTATCGAAAATGAAATAATAATAGGGCCTGGGGCCAGCAAATCTAATGAATACAATACAACACTATCAACTAGGAATTGACATGATTGGAAAGCGAATGGGGTTTTGAAACTTCTGGAATGGGGTTAGATCAGATACTCCGGCAGCAATAATGCAAAAGCAAAGGCCGTGATGCGGTGTATGGTAGGGGGACTATTTTAACTATAAAATAGATTGAAAATGATAGAAGGTTTCCCCACAGACATCTATGGTTAAGCAAAGGTCCAAGACATCTACCTCTCTCACCCTTTTTCTTCTTTTGGCATTTTTTGGGATTTGATTCTGAAATGTTTGGTTACAGCAAATTTTAAGAGGTGATGCCGTCCAAGCAATGTACTGGATAGAACATGTACAGTGATTGTGAAAAAAAAAATCTAGTCATGTGGACATGATTTCATTTACCTCACCCATATATATATTATGCTACTGCATATATAGATATATTTTTAAGTAAATATTACAAAATCTCCATACATACAAATTCTTTATTAGAGCAAAGATATTAATCTCTTCACCAATAATATTTTTTTTTTCAGTTATCAGAATATTTTTCTTCACTTAATAGAGTGACCTTTATCATCACTTCACTTACCAAGAAACATCTACAACTCCACACATTATTAGATATTTGCAACATCATTCTTCATGCTCCACAAGGTAAATTAATGTGACCAAGATATATAAAATACATTTAGTCAGTAGATAGAACATTGAAGTTTGATAGGTCCAAGCCATTCAAACTCATTCAAGATCTACACCCTAGCTCATTCAATCACAAACTCCCACCTATTTTCATTATATTTCTCTTTCTTATATATTATTTAATTAAATATGAAAAGGTTCCATGTTCTTACATAATACTTGTTTTTCCAAGAACCCAGAAACAAAGCTACATTGTAACCCACACTCTTTGACTCAAGCGTAGCATGAAAAACTCAATTCAATCATGAAGTTTTTAAGACATCATCATGCATAATTACCATTCTAGCCATAGTAGGCTCTCCTGTCAATCATCTTTCTATGTTGTTATATATGTGATGTGCATCCATGGCAGACTGGAATAGAAAGTTTTTGGTCATAATGTTTTGGTGCACTTATACGTTGATGTTCGAATCATCTCTTTGATGATAGATGTCTAGTCCAAGTGTCAGTCTCGCTTAAGAAAGAAGGGGGTTGGGACTTAAATGTCAGCCACTCCCAATTCTATACCTTTTCTAATTAGTCTTTCGGTGATAAAATGAATGATTGATGGAAGAATCCCATTCCATGGCTCAGCTAGGAAAGGAGGGAGTTTAGATAATGGTGGGCAGAAGGCACGAATCATTTTTGTGTGTAATTCCATGCCATGCTTGTACAGAGATGTCACGTTCGATTTGTCAATGTCCTGGAAAAAACTATATAATAACATACTCAATAGAAAATGTAATGTAAGTATATTATTATATTTATGTAAATATATATTTATTATTAATAAAAAAATAATTTATTTTTAATATTCGTATAATATTAGATTAATAATACATGAGAATTCTATATAAAAAATCATTTATATCTATATGAAAACTTACGTGAGAGATGTACGCGATTCCTAAATACGAGATCAGTAAATTATATTATATAAAGAGTATTATGTTTTGATCTTTTCACACATTATTATGATAAATATAACATATGAGCAGACATTAGATAAAATATAAAATATATGAAGGTATTTGAGTGATAAAAATACAAATTATCACTCTAGGTGAATTAAAGAAAATGTTCTAAATATTCTCAAATAGTATTGATTGTTAAATTCTTGCATAATGTAGAATGAGATTTAAAAGAGTTTTAAATCTTATTTAAATGATCAATGACTATAATGTTGTGAATAAATATGATTTGATATGAGAAATACTCAATATTAAAATATTTAAATCAAAATATTATTGATAGAGAGATAATAATTACACCTAGAAATTAGTCATTGAAAAGTTAAGTCAAACCTCTTATGACTTTCATAATATATGAGGAATCATGACACATTTATAGATAATACACTTGATCTTTAAATATAAATTAATCTATTATTGAATTGATAACAAATTAAATTGTTTGATTTATTTAAGTCTATTTATTTATAATTATAATTTATATTTGGACCAACATATTAGGAATCTAATGGGTGACACACATTAATAATAACTTGATTGAAAATAATTTTAAAGATCAAGCACTAGAATGTATTTAATTCAGGGATTATAATTATAATCATAGAATATTTAAGTACAAACTTGATTGATTAAATTTCTAAAATTATCCTTAAATAATATATAGATATTATTAAAGGGCAAATAGATTTTTTTTATTTATAGAGTTTTTAGGATTTCTTATAAATATAAAGTCATGCCTCTTATTTTTTAATAGGTTGTCTATTAGAAGAAAAAAAACTATATAAGTTATAAAATAAAGAGCTAATACTTTAGGCATATCAATTCCTCTCTTTTAAATAGGGATTTAGGATATTTCTCACTAATGGTTCATGTAGATTACCATTAAAAGCTGAATAACTAGACAGTTTGTGGTTTGTGATAACTTAACATTTAAGAAAATATTCAAAGTTAAAGAAGATCAGATCTTCAAGTAATAAATTTCAAGATAACTCTAGATCTGTTTATTAAGATTTTAGAGACTCTCAACTATTATTTTACATTTAAGAAAATATTCAAAGTTAGAAAAGATCAAATCTTCAAGTAATAAATTTTAAGATAACTCTACATCTATCTATCAAGATTTTAGAGACTCTCAACTATTATTTTAAATTCATTATTTCTACTATGTATATCAATTTCAAAAAAACTAATAATTTGTTATAACAAGTAATCATTAGGTCACTAATTTGAATTTGGCAGGTTGAATTCTTTTTCACATTTTCTTTGTATCTTGAAAAATGAGAACTTTAAAACTAACTTCTTTCCATTTAAAGTGTTTTCATAATCAAATATATAAAAATAATTTTTTGTCAAATTCATGGTGAAAGGGAAAGTCTCTAGCCTTTGTTTCAATCTATTAGGCCAAAATCTTGTAAAACAATATAAATGTTTCTTGCTTAAATTTAAAAACATAAATAGAATAGCCTTTATTTCACTTATATTTAAAAACATAAATAGAGTAGCCTTTATTTCAAACTTTTGTAAAAAACGTGTTGCTCTCTATGCTCTATATCCTAATGGTTTTTACATAATTTTTTTCAATGGATTATCTCTCAAAGAAAGAATTCTATATTTTTAATATTTTAGTTATAGGATTATAAAGTATCCATATATTGGAATTCAAATTTATTCTCCTTCTATACTTCACATGCAGTAGTAAGTTAGATCTTTATAATTTGTTATCCTCATGTTTTTAAGAATACCAAAAATTAATTAAGAGTGTTCATTTAAAAAATGTTATTTTACATTTATTCTTGACTATATTTACATGAGTAATAAAGAATAAAAAGAAAAAATAAAATGAAAATATAATAACTACTAATATATGTTGTGTTTTCTAATCATTGATATATCTAATGGTTAAAATTGATCCACCCTAGTAGAGTGGACTGTAACTTTAGGATGATAAGTTTAGTTATTCTAAAATTAAAATATATAAAATAAAATAAAAATATCTTTTTATTTAATATTGAGAATACATCTTATAAGTTTATAATCTCAGATATTAAAATAAATAAAATAAATAAAATAAATTTTTGATGTTTTTGAAATCAAGCAAAACAAAAAATCCACAAAAATCTTAGTGATTTCATAAACTTCATTTAAATTTCATGTTAATTCAAATAAATCAACATGAATCCAAACATAATCTATGAATAAAGATTTAATTTTCAATTAGCAATCACAATCCTAGAAAAATAAACTCACAATGCAACAAAAATCATTATATCAATCTCAAATCAAAACACTCACCAATTCAAAACAATAATGTCCAAATAGTTCTATTGTAACCCTTTTTTAGGTCCTCGCACAAACAAATACAAAAAAATCAAAAGTATATATATTAAAAAAACCAAAAAATAATAACAATAAAAAAAGGATGCCAAAGTGCCTAGAAAATGACTAAAATTTTCATTTAAATGAAACATCGCGTTTTAACTAAAATGACGTTGTTTTATACATTGTTCATAAAAAAAAAAAAGCTCAAAATAGTGTCATTTTGAACAACATTATAACTCTTCTTCTTCCCTGGACGCGTGAAGTAGGGAAAATTCAAAGAGGACATCGACAATTCAAAGTTGGGCTTTGACAGAAAGAAGGTTTTTTCTTCCTCTGTTTTCCACCGCCCTCCTCTTCAAAAAGACATCGACAATACTCCCAACTTGCTAAAATTCAAAGAGGACGTAACCCTTTGGGCGGTCATGAGGTTGCTGCACAGTGGCCGGCCCGGCCACCTTCCCCTTTAGGCAAAGATAGTATGGGGTCTTCCCCCTCTATTTTTACCTATAAATACAGAGGGGGGCTATTGAGAAGGAGGAGAACTAAAAAAAAGGAAAAGAAAAGGAGAGAGGATGGTTTGAAGACCAAAAGATTAAAGAAAAAAAAGAAAAAAAAGAAGAAGAGAGAAAATGGTCTGAAGATCGAAAGACAAAAAAAAAGACAAAAAATCAGAGGAAAACAAAGAGAAAGAGACGTAAGTTATAATTCTTGCCTTTAAGGTGAAAAAGGTTGAGTTCTAATTCTTTTGAAAACAAAAATTGAACCGGTGAGAACCGCCATCATCAGCACAAAGTTTGAAAAAAAGGCAAGTGAAAAAAAATAAAAAAATATATGTTTGAAAAAAACAAAAAATAATAATAATCATGAAAAAAGATGCCAAAATGCTTAGAAAATGACTAAAATTGGTTGAGGAAGTTTAAAAATACAATGATTGAAATTTGACAATATATTGTTAACTGATGAATACTTGACTGACAAAGAAAAATCAATTTGAGGAAGAAAAGTTCAAAATTAGATGTTTATGAATTCAATTAAATGTTATTGAATGTTTAATTGAATTTATAGAGGGTTTGATTGCAAGAAAAATTGATTTTGAAGTCAATAGAGGCTTTAATTAGTAAGAAAATAAAGTTCTAGGGTCAAATTATAATTTTTGAGAGTTAAGTTAGTCAAATCAGGACTTAATTATATAGATATTGAAGTTTGATGGCCAATTAGAGACTTAATTGAAGAAATTCAAAACCAAGAACCAAAATGAAAAACACTCGTAAATAGAAGGGCTATAATTAAACTGAATCAAGGGCCAAATTGAAGAGATTAGAAGTGTATTGATTAATTAAGGGTCAAATTGCATAAATTAAAGAACAAGGACCAAATTGAAAAAAGACGACCAACTTTTGGGTCGCTATTTGATTGTTGACAGGGATATAATTGCATTAATTTTAAATCAAAATTGTAATTTAGGATTTGATTGAATAAGTTATAAATTGAAGATTGATTGGAACTTTGATGTAAGTTTAGCGCCGTTTTCATTTAAATAAAACAACGTATTTTGGCTAAAATAACGTCGTTTCATACACTATTCATAAAAGGATCCCAAACGGTGTTGTTTTAAAGGGTATTGTAATTCTTCTTCTTTCCCTAGATGTGCGAAGCAGGGGAAAAATAAGATTTTTTCTTCCTCTATTTTTCACCACCTTTCCCTTTAAAAAGACGTCAACTCTCTTTTAAAACACCGACACCACTCCCCACTTGTTAAAATTCAAAGAGGACGTATCCCTTTGGGCGGTCATGGGTGACTGTATAATGGTCACCCCGGCCACCTTACCCCTTAGGCAGGGGTAGTAGGTGGTCTTCTCCCCTCTGTTTTTACCTATAAATACAAGGGGGGGGGCAGATGAGAAGGGGGATGAAAAAAAAAAAAAAAGAAGAAAGAGGGAGAATGGTCTAAAGATTGAAAGAAAAAGAAAAGAAAAAATAGAGGAAAATAGAGAGAAAAAGAAGCAAAATGTAGAGAAAAAAGGAGAAGAACTACTGCAAACCACAACACCACCATCTGTAATCAGTACAACACCATCAACTCATAGTCACTACAACACCATCAACTACAACACCATTAATGAAAAAAAAAATAGAGATGAAGAAAAGAAGAAAAACAGAGAGAGGAAGAAAAAAATAGGAGAAGAAACCATGATAGTTCTTCCACCTCCACATCCACTAGTAGCACCGTGAGCCACCACAAGTCAACCTTCTTCTCTTTCCCTTTCTTTTTCTTGTTCTTTTTCTTCTTCTACTTTGGGTCTTGCCACTGTTTACTTTGCATGTGAATAGTAGAGAGACCTACTGTTAGATGGCTGATAGACCCAGCCCAACCCAAAATGTTTGGGACAGGTCCGGCCCAATTCTAAAAATTTTTCAAAAAAATGCTTTTGAAACATTATAATTTTCTGTGTATTTTTGTACTAAATTTTGCTTAATATTGGGTTGTATTTTTATACTAAAAAATATAAATCTGGTATTAAAATACCTAGTTTTTGTCAACTGTATTAAAATACCCGGTTTTCATCAATTTAAAAAAATTTGAAAAAAAATAAAAAAAATATTTTTGTGTATACAATCAAGTGTCTCAAGTCTAAAATATCATATTGTCTTTTTCATACATCAAAAAATAATATTTTAGGAGAACATTAACCAAAATTTTAAAAATAACAAAAATTTATTTGATTTATCTTTTAGTATCCAGGGTACGAAATTACATATAATATGTATTCTGAATATTAATTATTTTTTTTACACTAGAACGGTTAAGTTTTACCCATTAAGATAAGAACCGTCTTATTGAGAAAAGTTTTTCTTGACCCTTTAGACAGACCAACAATTAGAAAACGCAACCAAAATCTTAGATTTTATTAGACAATAAAACAATGTAACTTATCTTAGATGTGATATTTTTTGGGTGTTAATACCTTCTCTTTATGCAACTAGTCTTTGTACTCTATCTCTAAGACTAGTTAGAGTTTTTAATGATTAAAATACTAAGTAGCGACTCTCAGTCCATATTTTACTGATATAAGACAAGAACTCCTTGTCTCTCTATATTTTACCTAAATAGACCTTTATAATTTTCAAGAGTGGTAAATAATTACCGGGATACTGCACGTGTAACAAGTTCAATGATCTATACCGGTTTAATGATTTAGATAACAAGTTTAATAATATAATCTTGAAATTAAGTCTTGCCGTTGATTTTTCAGTAATAGGAAAATGATATATTAGCTATCTGCCCCAAAAAAACCAACTGAATTTTATTTCAACTTTAAGATATAATCCATAAGAAATTATCCATATGATCTCAAGCAGCATAGAAAAAATGGTTAATGAAAAAAAAACTATCCTAAATTTTAGGTC
This sequence comes from Populus euphratica, assembly GCF_000495115.2. Lineage (NCBI taxonomy): Eukaryota > Viridiplantae > Streptophyta > Magnoliopsida > Malpighiales > Salicaceae > Populus > Populus euphratica. The sequence continues at coordinate 213,812 of NW_011500242.1, forward strand.
AATAGGAATGCACTCCCTAATATTTTTTTTTAATATAATTGAAGATCCTATATTTTTTTTTTCAGTGCAATGTCATCTTTTTATCTATATTACCCCCTAAATTTTAGGTCAACAGGAATGTAGTCCCTAATGTTTTTTTTTAATATAATTAAAGATCCTACACTTTTTTTTTCCGTGCAATGTCATCTTTTTATCTATATTACCGTTTATTATGTTATGTTTAACTAAATATATATCTTAATGATGTGACACATGAATTAAAACTCAAGAACAAACAAATAAAAACTTAATTAAATTTAATAGGATGGAAGGATGTCATTGTAAATGAAAAAAAAGCTAGGAACTAAATCTTTATTGACCAAAAATTAGGGTAGTCTCTGATCAATTAGCCAAAAATATTATGTGCGTGTGATATTTTAATTAGCTGGGCTGGTGGACAGTGATCCAGAAACCCCAGTTCTCAAATGTCATTCAAGCCCATTTATGGTGGGCTATGATGAATTTTCTGTCCAAGTTTGTTGCTGCGATATTTTCTCCCTTGGAAGATTCGAAGGAGCTTGTAACCTTGACTTGCACAATCTTATTGGGTTGCTGAATTAGAGTTATTAGAGGTCGAAATTACTTTATAAATTCACAAGTTATACTCCTTGAATTGAGAGAAAAGAGCGCGAAATCCCAATATATTGAAGATCAGCTCCGCATACACAGACGAATTATGCTAATGTTGCCTTGGAAGTTGGAACCATCTCCAACTCATCTTCGTACGTGGGTTTTGCCAATTATATAATCAGAAGTCAACAGCCCAAATCGAACTTGCTACAGAAAAAGAATATCTGAACCACATCTTTGTAATTATGTAGAAAAATATCTCGTTCTAATGGCCAGAATCTTCCGTCAGGGTAGTTGGAAGCAAGCCGTAGAAAGCAGCAGAACAAAAACCAAGGATATGCTTCTCAGCAACTGCACGCCTCCGGTGCTTACCATGATTCGGTATACTTCTCCATCTAAAATCAAATCCATGGCTACTGACAGGACCACAGCAACTTCTCCGCGGAGAAGGCCGATGTCGGCCTTCGAAGCTCGAGTCTCTCTCGTCCTTGCCCTCGCTTCTCAGGCTTCTTATCAGTCTCAAAGACGTAAATGTTAATCATCTCTGCTATCATCATGATTCTGTTTTACTTTTATTTATTTGTTTGACTAACTCTTTTGTTTTTGTCGCAGTTTTATTCGATTTGGCGAATGAAACTACGAAATACTTGTTTCCAAAGAGAAGTGGGAGCCGGGATTTGGAGGAAGCTTTGATGGCAGGTACGCACATTTCTTTCTTTTTTTTTTGGTTAAAATTTTATTACTTCCGAAGTTGAACAATCGGGAAAATGGCTTGGCTCTTCTTGTTCGGATGTATTTAGTTCCAGACCTTGAAACGTTGAAGTACAAGGTATCGAGAAGGAAAGAAGGGTACGAGATTAGAGAAGTTGAGGTGCTCATAACTCATAAATACTATTCTTTCAACAAAAATCTTGGTTGTATATGCATAATTGGATTTGTCATCGTTTAAAAACAAGCAGCCTTATTTTGTTGCTGAGACGACGATGTCAGGGGAGACTGGATTTGATTTCAATGGTGCCTCTCAGTCTTTCAATGTTTTAGCGGAGTACTTGTTTGGGAAGGTAGGACGACGATCTATCCTGAGATGATCGGTTGGATTTTCTCTTCTTTTTTTTCTGAAATATAGTGTAATTTAACAACTCAGTACACACTTCGTTGGATTTAGAACACGATGAAGGAGAAAATGGAAATGACTACGCCTGTAATTACTCGCAAGACCCAGCCAGTGATGACCAAAGAGGTGATTTTGGAGCTTAATTCCACCGTCGCATGCTCATATATCACATCCACACGAATCTTTGACTCTTAATTCTGAGTTTGATTTCTTCCTTCGCATTTTTGTTCTGGTTTTCAAATCAGGGGAAGTGGCGAATGTCCTTTGTCATGCCATCCAAGTACGGCGCTAATTTGCCTTTGCCTAAGGATCCAAGTGTGAGGGTTGAACAGGTTCCGGGGAGAGTTGTTGCCGTTGTTGCTTTCTCAGGTTTTCCTTGCCACTATATATAAAGTGCATCGATTTTAATAATCTGGGACAATCCCGCCCACAAGGAGAAACCAGACCAGTGCGTGTTCGTTGTCAGATCGATCTAGATTGAATCATTACAAGCATTTAGGATATTGCTTAATTTGTTTTAATTAAGATCCCCTTTCAAGATACTTTCCTAGAAATCACTTTCTCCGCTTTTCATTGTTTGGTAACTTAAACATAAAATACTTTTAAGGAAATTAATTATTGTTTAAAGCAGGCTTTGTTACTGATGAAGAAGTTAAGCAACGGGAATTGAAGTTACGTGATGCTTTGAAAAAGGACGCAGAATTTAGAGTAAAAGAGAGTGCTTCGGTGGAGGTTGCTCAGGTAAGGTATTTGGTATGATGTTGGTGAGCGGTGATAGTTAAAGGCTGGTTCTTTTTTGTGTTTATGTTTTATGAAGACAAGACATGGAAACTTAATTGTTTTTATCTGTTGTTTTTAACAAAGAACATATTTTAAAAACCAGAAAAATAGTTTTCCATCTAAATGAAAATTAAAAACAAAAATAAAAGGAACAGAAAACGAAATTAATGAACTCCTCGTATTAATATAGATTTCGTTGTTTTGGTTGCAGTACAATCCACCTTTTACTCTTCCGTTCACACGCCGCAACGAGATTGCGCTGGAAGTGGAAAGGAAGGAAGAATAGCTGCTTCACGATGGCTCGTGATGCATACAAATATATGAATGGTGGGGAGGAATTAAGGTCATGCATATGCATGTTGGCGTTCAATTGGCAACCGTGAAAATGAAGAAGAGAGAAGCACCTATCTCACATACACAGAAAAACACTAGATATATATTATATATTGTCGTTAAAATCATGAGATTACTAGTAAGATCATATTTAATGTATAAATTTGGATTAAAAACTTGTAAAGCAATAAAACTGAACTTTACTCCCGCAAACACGATTTTGTACGCGAGATTACGAGTCGTTTATAAGAAGTATAAATACCATTGTTGACTCTTTAATTCTCTAACTCCTCCTCCAAAAGCTCTACTTTTGCACTATCACTGTACTGTAGAGCTCAGGAAATTACACTGCATAAGAACCTCCGACAAGGCAAGCCCAGAAGTTGCAACAATGGTGGAACTTTGGAGGTATGACATGAGGTTTCGTTATTGTTTTAAGGACACCAGACAAGTTACTAGAGTTTGATTTGGGTAGAAGGATAGCAGCCAGAAAGTTAACCACGGGGTTACTAGAGCGAAGTAGCTGGTTCTAGCGCAGAAATAACTATACGGGTCTTATTTTTTGTCTTGTTAAGTGAAGATAAAGTATTTCAAAATGGAATGAAATCTCTTTTCATTCATTCGTTTAAGTGCCACTAGACTTTAAAATTGTACCAAAAATTATATTTTGCCTTTTGCATACAAGTATTTATACATGATTTTTGTCAATTTTTATAACCAAACATATTTTTATCTTTTTTATATTTATATTTTTTAATACTAACCAAACACAACTTAATGTAATGAATAAGGATCCATATTGTAGATAGAATGGATAGTGAAAAGATTTGATAAATCTAATTAATAGTTGATGAACTCAATTAATCAAATCTATTAAGTTTAGGAACTATATGTATAATTAACTCAATTTCATTGCAAAATAGAAAGATCCTTTCGTTTTATTTTGTTTTATGTTTTTCTAACAAAGATGATATGTGAACATTTGGTCAAAATTTTCTTGGATTAGCAATTTAATAAAAAGAAATTAAAATTATTAATGATATCAAAAATATTTTTTGTTAAAAGAATTAAAAGAAAAATAAATAAATAAAATTAAAAAGGAGTGTAATTGAATAATATTAAGCAAATGCAAATCCAACTGAATTAAATAAAAAGATGAAAAAGTGGGTTCTAAAATGATAATTAAAAAAACTTAGGGCCATTATACAAATAAAGAAATTACATTCTTGAACAAATATGGAGGAAGAAAAGAAAAAATATTATCCTTGGATTTTTTATTTTTATTTTCCTTGTGAGCAAGTGGAAAAGTGTTTAAGTTTGTGAATTTCATGCATTCCTAATAATATATTGATGAGTTTTGCATGAAAAAAAATGTTACGTGGAATTGTGTAGAATGCTTTAATTCTTGAATTAGTGTTTATATAATATATTAATGTTGATATGCATGAGAAATTATTTAGGTAATGAGTAATTGAAAGAAATTGTTGAAATAATATGCTAAATTCTAATTAGTAATATTTATATGATATTGTTATATTTATTTGATTGTGATATGAAAAATTATGAAGGTAAGTATATTAATTGAAATATGAATTAATGAGATAAAGGCTTAAGTAAATAAAATCTTGAATGGATGCTTTGGATTGGCTAGGTTCCATTCGATCACAATAGGAGTTTGAAATTTAAGAAGAAATTATTTGAATTGTTAGGAGAAATGTAAGGAAATATGCTCGTTAGATAATTTAAATGTGTAAAGTGAAGAATTGTTAAAATAATTTAACTTTGGATAGTGTTCAATGTTGTTGTTTGGAGACTATTATATATATCTTTCTAGTTTTTTTTTTATTTGTTCAAAAGTTTTTTGGAGTTTGATCATGTTTGGATTGTTCATTCCTCTACTTATGAAAATAGAGGTGATATAACCTAGTTACATTTGCTTCCTTCAGTTGTAGAATTATTTATAACTTGTTTAATTTTTAAGAAGTTTCTATATGAAATGGTATAAAACTTCCTTTATAAGTTTGGGTCACAAACCTTATTGATCAAAGCATTTATGAAGATTAACTCTAATAATTTTTCTACTAAAATATCTCTTTATTAAACATGGTTATATAGGTCTTTGTGATTTTAGAGAGCATCATAAGCCACCTAAACTATTTTATAGTATTGGTAGAGTCATGATAGTCATAGATCTTTGTGATTTTAGAGAGCATTATAAGCCACCTAAACTAGCTATTAGAGATTTTATAGTATTGGTAGAGTCATGATAGTTAAAAAATAGTTAACTTTTTAAACCATGTGAGTTTCTTGATTCTTAGCCATGATAAAATATCAAAAGTGTCTAAAGTTGAGTGTAAAAAATTGGGTATTTTTACTAAAAAAGATTCTTAAAAAAGGTTCGGTTAATAAGATTGCTAAAATATTTACTATAAATGGTCTTTCAATTCAAGACTATAAAACTTGAGATAACTATGAAACTTGTAAAATAAATCTTTTTATGGGTTTTAAAAACTCTCTGATATTTAAGTTAGTCTAGATAGGAAGTGAAAGCTTTGTAAGATAGTGAATATATGTTTATTTAAAGAGAGAATATTAGGGTTAAAAGAAATTAGATACATAAATAAGATCCTCTTGTATCCTAATGTTCAAGATTATTTATATAACTTTGAACCTATATAGGTGTGTCTATGTAGGGTTTGGATTGTTAATGTTTTTACCACCTATAATTTTGAATTACTTAGGAACAAAGTCTGAGAGCGGCAATGAACCACTATAAAAGTTATCTTCATTCTTAGTTTTATAAGTTATATACTATTGATTATAATAATTTGATTAATCCCTAGTAAGAATGATTGACCATATTTTTATTTTTACTCATATATAATTCTTCATAACTTGTTTAACCTTCAAAAAGTTCCACAACATATAATTCTTTTTATAAGGTCAACCATAAACTTTATTGATCAAAGCTTTCATGATGATTGGTTGTAATAAGCTTTTTATCTTCAACATCTCTTTATAGACCTTAAATTTTCTTATGATGACTAGTTGTAATAAGCCTTATACCTTTACATCTCTTCATCGAATCTTGTTAGATAAGTCTTTTTACTTTAATTGACTATACATCTTTTGTATATATTCTCTAGGTTTATTTAATCCATTATAGGTATCTAAGTTATGGTGCTAGGTTTGAGCTTATCTCTTGAAGGTAGAATATATAATTTTACATATAATGTTATTCAAATAAAATCTTATGAGAGATGATGAGTATTCAAAACATAATTTGTTAGCAGAGAGGTCTTTAGTTGATGAGTTTTGTATAATTTTACTTTAAAGGTCTGGACTTTTATGGATTTGACCTACTTTTGGTTAGGATTGTTTAAGTAGGCCTTAAAGAAAAAGGTAATGGTGATAGCGGCTCCTTTTATGCTTAAAGTTATATGCTGACATTTTCTCAAGCTTGTCCTTATCATGTGTTTAATATCTACTTGGAGAAACCCATTTTAGTAGCAAGGAAAACTTTTATAATAGCTAGGAGAGTAACAATGTTCTTTTATTTCTACTATGTCATTCTATGCCACCCTTTTCTTAAAAGAGAGTTGTCTTCACATGTTGAAAGGTAAAGAAGGTGAAGTGAATAGAGGAGCCATTGTTATGGAGGCAATAAGGTCTTCAGATTCTCTTTAATGGCTACAAAAGTCTCCATGAACATTTTAACTTAATGTGCTAATTCTCGAAGATCTTAAAGCGTTGATATAATGCTAGTAATTAAAAGATCAATAACTCTCTAAACCTTAGGATTTTCTTGATTGATAACAATGACATAAATACCAAAAAGATCTAAAATGAAGAGGAAAAAACTTGTTTTTTTCTTAAATACATTCCATTAGACGGTTTCACTAATGAGGTTGCTTAAAACCTTTACTATAAAGGTTTTTCAAGTTTGGAAAGTTGAGAATTCTAATTTTAAAAAACTAAAATACTTGTAAAATATCTTTTTTTAGTTGTGAATAAATTAGTTTAAGTAGGAAATAAAGCCTTGAAAGATTGTGAATATAGATGTTTAGTTGGAGAGAGAAAGTTAGGTTAAAAGAAACATGATGCAATTTTGAAGAATATCTTCTATAAATATAAGGTTCAACATTGTTTATATAACTTTGAACTCACGTATGTTTGTCCATGTAGATTTAGGATGATCAATATGTTTGTTATCTATAAATTTGAACTACTTAGAAACAAAGGTCTAGAATGACAATTGATTGTTGTAAAAACTATACTTTTTTAGGTTTTGTAGGATATATTTTATTGATAATGATAATTAGATGAATTCTTAGTATGACCCATGGCTAGAATATGTGTTTGTATTTAATGAATTTATGTTTTTTCTTCCTTAATGATGGTTGTTGAAACAAGTTCGCATGATAATTCTATAATCAAGAATAAATATAGGTATTTTGTAGGGTTTACGAAGTTCAGGCACAATTCTTCAAATTTAAGAGGGAAAGCACTTTGCATTCCAGCGCTTGACCTAGTGGTTGAAGGAGCTCCTTCCACTGCCATGGGTTCGAGCCCTGACGTGCACACCTGTCACCCCCGCGGTGCCTTACATGCCTACTAGGTTTGCAGGGTGTTCAGTGGGTCGTGGAGATTAGTCGTGGCGCACGCAAGCTGACCCGGACACCTCACGTAAATTAAAAAAAAAAAAAAGAAAGAGGGAAAGCACTTTTTTAAATATTGGGTGTCTAAATTGCTTCTTAACATAAATAATGTAAATCAAAGTATGTTTTTGGTTACAGTGAATTTGGCAAACAAACACTAAATTTTTAACATGACCTATATGTTTAATTGCATTTTTCATGGATCAACGCTTATCGAATCCACATGAGACATTTTCCTTTACTTAAATTGAGATGTGAATAATACCAAAACTCTATTGAAAAAAGATAAGAAAAAAGAGTAGCTCTTGATGGTGCACCGAAACTCTGGTTAAGAAAAACAGTTGTTGCTCCACGGTCCCTCGATTTTTCCTTTCATACGTCACTTTAGCCAATTCTTGGCTTAGAAGCCACGTGTGTAGGAACTAACTACACTGTCTTGTCCCTCTCTGCTCTGTAATTTTTTCCTTCATAATAAAAGGCAACTACAAAAAAGAAAAAAAAAAGAGTTTAGTTAATTAAGTAAAAAGAAGAAAGATAAAGACGTTTACTTTTTATTACTTAGTTTCCGAAAATCTGTAATAGAAGCCGTTTCTGCAATAAGTTTTATTTTTTATTTTTTTGCATCTTTTATTTTATTTCCCTCGTTTAGCCTTTTTCCCTAATTATCCTGTACTGTCTCCAAAGTTCTCTTTCTTGAGGTATCTCTCTGTCTGGCTGTGTCTCTATCGGATTAAGCACCGGCATCCGATAAGCTGACCAGCATTTTACCGATCGGTTCAAATGATTCCTCATCTTGTTTCCCCTCTGGTCAAATATATCAACGGTTTGGTTCTCAATCGGGTACACTTCATTTTAAATCCCTAGCTCAGATCCAATTAATTAATTAATATATTTTTATTATTTTCTTACTGATTTTGAATAACTCGATCAAACATTTATTCCCTGTATATTGATCCATCAAAACTCTCAAGCGCCTCCGCCTAAATTAATTAATCAATCGCCATCTTCTTAGGGTTAGGGTTTGTTGTAATTTGAATTGAGAAATGTTGAGGAAAATCATGAAAGGAGGGCATCGTAAGGCCTCCAAATCGGACGGTAATGATTTTGGGTTCGGGGCTCCTCGAAACTCAGGCTCTGGTCCTGCAAACAATGTGGTTGTTAACCATTCGTCACGGGCTGCCCCTGGCCCACCAAGCCCACACACCGGGTCGGCAATTGCTGCTCCTCCGCCAATGAACACAGTGGAGCCTCTCCCTTTGTTCCGGGATGTGCCGGTTTCGGAACGTCAGAACCTCTTCTTACGGAAACTCCAGGTATGCTGCTTCCAATTTGACTTTACTGATACCTTAAAATCAGTCCGAGAGAAGGAAATCAAGAGGCAAACTTTATTGGAACTTGTGGATTTTATTCAATCTGGCTCTGGAAGGATTACGGAGAATTGTCAAGAGGAAATGATAAAAATGGTTTCAGCGAATATATTCCGGTGCTTGCCTCCGGCTTCACATGAGAATACAGGGCAAGTATCCTCTGATCCTGAAGAGGAGGAACCTTATTTGGAACCATCTTGGCCTCATTTGCAGCTTGTCTATGAGCTTCTCTTAAGATATGTTGTGTCATCGGATACAGATACCAAGGTTGCCAAGAGGTATATCGATCATTCATTTGTGTTGAAATTGCTTGATTTGTTTGATTCTGAGGACCCAAGAGAGAGGGAGTATTTAAAAACTATTCTTCATAGGATTTATGGCAAGTTCATGGTGCATCGCCCATTTATTAGGAAGGCTATAAATAATATTTTCTATCGGTTTGTTTATGAGACTGAGAGGCACAGTGGGATTGGGGAATTGTTGGAGATTCTAGGGAGCATTATAAATGGGTTTGCACTGCCGATGAAGGAGGAACACAAGTTGTTCCTTGTAAGGGCGCTTATACCGTTGCATAAACCAAAGCCCATATCTGTGTACCACCAGCAGCTGTCTTATTGTATCACCCAATTTGTTGAAAAGGATTACAAGCTGGCTGATACGGTTATTAGGGGTTTGTTGAAGTATTGGCCAGTGACTAATTGTCAAAAGGAAGTTCTCTTCCTTGGAGAACTTGAAGAAGTGCTGGAGGCAACGCAGTCTGCAGAGTTTCAGCGCTCTATGGTCCCTCTTTTCAGACAGATTGCTCGCTGCCTTACCAGCTCCCATTTTCAGGTTTGTGATTGTTTCAACTTGCTAAGCTCATAATCTTTATATGTCAGAAATTTGGATAAGTCAGTACCAAAGGTACCTTGGAAGTGTTTCCAGATCATAAATGTGCATTTGTCACTAAGAGAGCAACACATTGGTTGTTTGAGACTGATGGTTGTTGATGTCTCATTTGCTTGTTCAGTGTGTATGATGTGCTCTTATTCTAATTCTTTATTTTTCCCTTTATTTCTGTCTGCATGTAGAATCCCTCTCCTTGCTACATTTTCACTCTTGCACTACACAAAATATTATGTCTTGTCATTCATAACATTTTCTGGTATTCGGTGAATTGGTATTCTACTCAGATTTACTGGTGATCCACTTTGTTGGCTACTCCCCTTCTCAGTAGGAACTTGATCACAGATTAGTTATTTCTTACTATACTTTTATCTCGCCAGAGAGATGTTTTATGTTGGTAATGTTATTTACATTCCATTTGAAAGGAGAAATCAGAAGCTTTTACCATTTATTTTCCAAGGGAAACTTTCTGCTTCGTTTTATCTAATGGTTGTGATATTCTTTGGCTATGTGTGATCTTCTTACTGCCCATGAATTAATTGTAACTATTCTAAATACCAGTTGCCTTTCATGATAACATGGAGACTAAATACTGGATATATATATATTTATATATATATATATATATTTTCAAATAGAAAGGTTTGTTGGTTAATGTGATTATTAAATGTACCCTTGGGTTGCTGTTGTTATTCTGTTTCTTCCGAACTTATTTGGCAGCTTCTGTTTCTCTGCTTATTCAAGATGACAATTTTGTTGATCATTTTAATCTTCCCTGACACTTTCAACTTATGCATGTTTCACAAAGTTCCATTGAGCAGAATGCAGCATGATTAATTTTGGAGTGGAATTTATGTTGTGAAATATAAAGACTGAAGGCTAATTCTGTTGTAAGGTCATCAGTTGCAGCTTTTAAGTTTTTATTCATCCATCTCTGCACTGGACCTTTGGCGCGTTTCAGAAATCTGAGTTGCAAAATTCCTTATCATTCATTTTCTTTGCAGTGAGTGTTGCTCAATGCTTATGACAATTGTCCATTTTGTTTATTCTTGCTTACAAGATTTGCACCTTCAATCTGCTAGTCATGATTAATGAAAGTGAAAACCAAAAGACTTTTCTTTTTGAAGCTGCTATCTACCCACTGTCAATTTTCCATTTCATTTTTTGATGAAAGCCTTTCTTTTTTACAAATTTTAAATCAATTTTAGTATTCCCCAAGAATTTGCTTCAAGTTATGAGTTATTGCTTCATCATAATTGTACTTTAATATCCTGTGTGTTCAAGATATATTTTTCTCAGGGATTAATTCTTTGTGAACTTGATCGATGGTAGTTGTTAATTTATAGCATATGGTGTTTCCTTTATGGAAGCATGAGGTTGCTTCTAAGTTTCCTTAGATATACTGTTTCTTCTTCTGTCCGAAGCCACTTTTGTTTTTGTTGTGTTCCCTGTCAGAATTTGCTTTTAGCACAGAAAAAAAATAAAAAATAAGAAGCTTGCCAAAATTTGTTATGCTTCATTTCCAAGTTACGCTCATTGGGTCTGATATTCAAAGCAATGTTTTGCATGTTGCATGTGAGTGATGAAATCATTCACGTGGACTCTTAACGTTTTCAAATATTTAGAAGGGGATGACTGCATATGCTAAGGCTGAGCAGTAATGCATTCTTGTATGCAGCTGCTAGAAATGGTGTTGGTGGTTGAGAACCATTTAGTTAGCTTCCTTTTTCTTTCAAGTGCAAAATCAAAGTTTTTGATGTTATGGTGACTAAAACTTGACATTCATTTGGTCAAGGATCCTTTAATTTGTACTGAGATTGACCTTGTCGCCATAAGTTTTATTCTTTTCTATTTGGCTTGCCTTCTTTCGTTTTTCAGTTGGCCTTCAGGAATTGTTGAGAAGCCTTTCAGATAAAATTACTCCACACATATACTTGGCATGGTTTTGTAGTTACATTTGAATAGCAATATCATATTTTATTGTAGAAGTCTTTGCTTAGGCAAATTTCTGTTGGCAGGTTGCTGAACGAGCTCTGTTTTTGTGGAATAACGAGCACATTGTGAGTTTAATTGCCCAAAACCGAAGTGTTGTATTACCAATAATTTTTGAGGCATTGGAAAAGAATATCCACGGTCACTGGAACCAGGCAGTTCATGGGCTGACTGTTAACGTTCGGAAAATGTTCTTGGAAATGGATACCGAGTTGTTTGAAGAGTGTCAGAGGCAGCATGCAGAGAAAAAATCTAGGGCCAGAGATGTGGAAGAGCAGCGAGAATTGACATGGAAGAGACTGGCCGATGTGGCAGCACAGAGAGGGGGTGACGATATGATCACTGTTTAACTGATTTCTCAGGGTTAGACGGTCACGAAAAATGGATGGATGGGATGGTAGGCAAGGGAAGTGCTCGAGGATATCCCCCTTTTTGGGTGCAATTCTTTTTCCATTTTTTTTCCCATTTTATTTTTTGATCTCAATCCAATCATTAAAGATATCAGAAAAAGCAACCATAGTTGTAATTTAAAATCTATGGAATATGTTAGTAATATGCTGCACATGAAGAATGATTTGTGAGCATCTCTTTTGTTCCTTTTTCCCCCCATTTCATGGAAGAATCTCTTTGCCACAAAAGGTAGTGAATCATTATTTTTCAGGTGATGGTCTCGTGGGTTATTAGTATTTGATGAGAATTTTATTTGCTTAGGTGAACGCCTAGCTTTTTGATGATACGATGCAGGAACTGGTGCACCAAATACTAATGATACACGCTAATGTTTATATTGTTCAGTGGCATGATGAAAAAAATATATCTGTCTTCATTAGTTTTTCGGTTTTATCGTTCTATTTCGTTGTGTTCAACCTGTCTGATGTTTAGTAACGGCAATTGTTTATTTATTTATTTATTTTTCTGGGTAATTTTAAATGTAAAGGGCACATGGCCTTAAAATAGTTAACTATAATCTGATAAGCATGGAGAAATCACTTTTAAAGAAGAGTAAAAGTGATCGGATTTCAATTATAGAATAGAGAAAGTCTTAAATGACACTAATTTCGACCATGAAAAAAAAATGTTGGTGTTAATGATTTTTATTTGACAAAGAAAGTTTATCTCAAGTGTTCTTTACCGTTAACCTTGCATGGGATAGTAGAGTTGAGCTAAAAAATTATTTTGGTTTCGATTTGATTTTGGATTTCCAGTCTTATTTTTAGGTTGTTTTTGGTTATTAATAGGTTTTTCAAGATGTATAGAATGTTGTTTAGGTATTTTAAGTCAAAATACAATTGAAAATAGATTTTTTAGGTGTAAAATACCTCAGCCCTGATTTTCTAGCAATCATAGATTGTTAGAACTTGGGTAGAGTAAGCGTCGTATCGCTTGGTACTTTTTTTTTCAAAATATATAGAGGTGAATGATATATTATCCACTCTATAAAAAAAAAAAAAACTAAACAGTTCTAAGCACGTGAGTTGCTTCAAGCTTGCATGTTTGAGTTTGTTTTTTAGGCTACCACTTCTATTTGTATAAAAATACCCAAACTTTCACCCTCTTGAAAATATTTAAGGAAGGAAAGTTGTAAAACATGCAATCACATATAATTATGATTTTTTTTAAAAAAAAACATAATACTTTTCAAACCTCATATGAAGATGACTTTTTTATTCAAAATGCAAATCAATCAATATTGAAAATATGCTGACAACACATAAAACATGAGCTTATTACAAAACCATGACAATTAATTACTAACATAAGATTTTTGGCTATAAGAAGAACGATACTTAGGGCAAACTCACAAATTGGGAACAAATCAATATTCTTCAAGTAGTAAATGGTGTGAAGTTTATCAAAACAATAAGAAGAGATGGTAATTAAGAACAAATGGTATATATTGTATAAGGCTCAAATAATATGGTTTTGTGAAGCTAATATAAAAATATAAGCATTTAGGCATATATCATACCCAAGCAAACATGAGTATAATAGTGTGTTAGTCATGAATAACCATGATTAGAGTTGTCAATTTCAATCATCAATAAGGAAGTTGGATACCAAAGGAAGACCTATATTTTTAAATAAGCATGTAATTGGATACGTTGATTTTCTTTATATATAATCATCATGCTTTACTTGTAAATTTTGAGTCTTAGAGGACACTTATAATTTTATTTTAGAGAACTCTCACAAATCTTTATTTATTTTTAAGTATTAGAAAACTCTTGCAATTTGTTCTAGGATTTAGAGTCTTAAAGAGCCATCACAAGTTTTTCTTTACCTTTTGATTCCTAGAGGACTTTTGCAAATTTGGAACAAACCTTATTATAAGGCTTTTATGATTGAGTCTCAAGGCCTCTCATAAATCGTTCATTACTTTTAAGGCCTCTCATAAATCGTTCATTACTTTTAAGCCTTAGAGAACTTTTGTAATTTGCTTAACAATTTGGAGTTTTAGAGGGACCCTTACATTTTTTTTTTCAATTTTGAATCTAAGAGCACTCTTGTGAATTTAAGTCAAACCTACAATTATAAAACTCTTGCGATTAAGTCTTAGAGGGCTCTCTTAAATCTTTCTTTACTTTTAAGTTTAAGAGAAATCTTGTAATTTGTTCTTCAATTTAGAGTTTTAAAGGATCCCCACAAGTCCTTCTTCACTTTTGAATCTTATAGGATTCTTGTGAATTTGAGCCAAACTTTCCATCATGAGGCTCTTACGTTGAGTCTTAGAGAGCTTTTGTAAATCTTTCTTTACTTTTGAGTCATAGAGGACTCTTACAATTTGATTTGTGATTCAAAGTCTCATAGAACCCTTGTAGGCTCTTCTTTACTTTTAGGGACATAAAGAACTCTTATGAATTTAAGCAGAACTCTCACAAATCTTTGTTTACTTTTTGAGTCTTAGAGAACTTTTGCAATTTGTTCTACAATTAAGAGTTTTAGAGGATCCTCATAAATCTTTCTTTACTTTTGAATCTTAAAGGACTCTTGCAATTTGCTTTTATTTTTTGGTATAAGATTACTATTATAAATTTAAGTTTAAAGCATCTGACACGATGAAAAGATTGATGTCTTCTCCCAAGTGCAGGAGTGTTCGAAGTAATAAATAACCTGGCAAGACTAGGGTCGAACCACATGGAGGTTAATTGTACAAATTATAAAAAACAATTATAAACAACAACAATAGTAACAATAACAACAACAATAATAATAGTAGCAATAATAATACTAATAATACTAGTAGTAGTAGTAGTAGTAGTAGTAACAACAACAACAACAACAACAACAACAATAAAGAAGAAGAAGAAGAATTAACCATCTAGGTGGTGGCCAAGTGGTAAAGACTTGGGACTAAGGGGTTTGCTCCCTCTGTGGTCTCAGGTTCGAGTTCTTGGTTGCTCATATGATGGCCACTGGAGGCTTACATGGTCGTTAACTTCAGGGCCCGTGGGATTAGTCGTGGTGCGCGCAAGCTGGCCCGGACACCCACGTTAATCTAAAAAAAAAAAGAAGAAGAAGAAGAAGAGTTGATGAAAACTTTGAGATGAAAAATTAACGTAAGGATTAAATAATGAGAACAAACAATGTCAAGGTTAGAGGATCCACTGATGGTATGTCAAACAAGTATAGTATAAACTCTTATTATTCAATTGGAAACCACACACAAAGGAGGTTCTAATCAGATTATAGATTGTTAACATGATTACATTAGTCATCTTATTCAATTAATGCTAATACTTGTAAATCTCGTCAAGCATTCATGATTATAACTTATGTTAACAACAAATCAAGTTCCTTTCATAGCTCAGGTGTCGGTTATACCATACATTATGGGCTATGAAAGTGCCAAGCATTTGTTGTACCAAGTGTTATACAACATAAATCAAGATTAGTCATTTAACAAGCAAAGTATTAAAGAGTGAACAAGATAACAAATACAAAACATGTTAGTATCAAACATTAAAGTCCATATTAAGTTTACACTATACTTATTCTTATACCATTAGTGTAACCTTTTCACCTTGACATAATAAACTTAGCTAGACATAATGAAAGAAAGAAAAATAGATAAACAAAATAAGAACATAAATAAGATAAAAGTTAATTAAGTAAAGGAAAGGAAATGAAAGGCATAAACTTGATATTAATGAAAACAAAGCATAAACATTACAAAAAATACAAAGAGAGAAAGCAAAAGCATGATCTTGATCTGGACACCAAGATGCCTAAATACATGGCAAATGCCTCCTTTTATAGGCCAAAATTGGGAACTATTGATTTCATGACTAATTGATGAGTGGGTGACCAACTCTTGACTTGGTGACAATCCTTATCTTCTCTTGTCTGCCCAAAATGTCATTGATAACGTCAAAATTAGAGCCACTTGAAAACATGAAAGTTGTAGGAAATTGTCTCAGCTTTCTTGTGTAAAACATCCAGCTCATTTGGACTTCTAGAACTCCAGATATGTGTCAAATACTGAACAGTGCTCGGGCTGGAGGACAGATTCGGGCTTCTTTGTTGTTGCAATAATTTGGACTTGAAAATGACCTTTTTAGATCTTCGGCTCCATATGAAAGTTGTAGGCCTATGTCTTACCTTTCCATCCATATCAAGTAGATCAAAATATGAGATTTATAGCTCCAGATATGACCCAATTACCAAACAGTGTTCCGGTTTGGATTGCACCGACATCTCTTTTCTAAGTTTGGCGATCTCTTTATCCTTTTAATTTCAGTTCTTAAATTCATCAATCAATCCTTTTATTTATGTGATAGACCTACATTTAAAATGAACATTTACCATAAATTAAAGGTATCTTATATTATTAGATACGTTATTATAAAACATGTTTTAGTTAAGGAGTTATTGATACTTGGAATGCAAAATGATGAAATAAAACCTTGATAAAAATGCACTTTTAAGTACTAATCAAGAGTCTATGGAAAACTATTTTTAGTAGACTTTATATTGTAAGCATTGTAAAGTGAGGACAATTATGATAACCTAATTTTTGGCCCTCTAAAAATAATATATAAAAGATATTTTATTTGAAAAAGTAAAATATATTTTAATAAAAAAATATTTTAAAAGAGAATTAAAAAAAACTTAATTGAAAAAGAAAAGAATAAAAAATGCAATTAGCGATTAAATTACGAAGATAAAGTGAGCAAATGGTTCAAATGGGATAAAAAGGAAAAAAATTAGAAAACCAATGATAGAATTGGAAAATGATCCAATATTGAGAAATAATTTAATGCAATTAGGGTTGAATCTGAGAAAAGATTAAGATAAGATGGTTGTCACTGGATAAATAAATTAAATAAAAAAGTTATGGACTATATTAGAAAAGTCGTCAATATTGAGAAAACATTTTATGTATTCAAGGATGAAATTAAAAGGAAATATTGAGAAAAATATTGAAATTAAATGATGTAAAGCAATAAATGGATAACACATTCCATACTAGATGCCACATAAATAATAAGATATGTAGTATTATTATTGATAGTGAGAGTTATACAAATACTACTAATATTATATTTGATAGAAAATTGAATTTGAACATTATTAAACATGAAAGACTTTATAGACTTCAATGCTTGAATGATTATAGAGAAGTAAGAGTTACTAAGTGAGTTTTGATTTCTTTTTTTATTGTAAAATATAAGGTTGATGTTTTGTGTGATGTTGTGCTTATACATGCTATTCATTTATTATTAAGAAGACCTTGAAAATTTAATAGCAAAGCCAAGCATGTTGAACTTAAGAACATGTATTCTCTCAAGGAGGATGGTAAGACATTCACACTTGTACCATTGTCCTCTAAACAAGTGTAAGGAGACCAATTAAAGTTGAAAGGAAAAAGCAAAGCCAAGAAAAAGATCAACCATACAAGGATATAAAGAAGAGTGAAAATAAAATGATTGAAGTATGATAAACTTAAGAACATGTATTCTCTTAAGGAGGATGGTAAGACATTCACACTTGTAACATTGTCCCCTTAACAAATGTAAGGAGACCAATTCAAATTGAAAGGAAAAAGCAAAGACAAGAAAAAGATCAACCATGTGAGGATATAAAAAAGAGTGAAAATAAAATGATTCAAGAGAGAAAAAGGTTATATTAGTCCAAAATAAGAATTAGTGGGGATTCAATTAAGAGAGGAGAAAAGAAAAGATGAGAGAAGGAAAGGTGAGAAAAAAGGAGATTGTGGAAAAATTAAAGAAACATGTTATATTTTATATAAAATAGAGTGAGATTATGAACGTTTATTTTTTTGATATGCTTATGATTTTATTTATGTGAAAGAAGTCATATTTTAACTCTAATAACCTTGGTCATTGTATTCCTAGTATTTTTTTTTATTATAGGATTTTAAGAACATCTTTCTTGATGAAATTTCTAGTGGGTTGGCATCTATTATGAGGATTAAGCACCAAATTGATCTTGTAACAGAAACATCCATACCTAATCGACCAACCTATAAAAATAATCTTGAGAAGACAAAGAAACTTTAAAGGAAAGTGTAAGAATTGATGACAAAAATGTACATAAGAGAAACATGAGTTCATGTATTTCTAGTGTTGTTAATATTGAAAAAAATAGGATTTAGAGGATGTGTGTTGATTGTCGCGCCATCAACAATATTACAGTAAAGTATATACACCTAATTTTTAGACTTAATGATATGTTAGATAAATTACATGTGTTTTGTATGTGTTTTAAGATTGATTTGAAAAGTAAATATTATAAAATATGAATAAAAGAGGGAGATGAATGAAAAACTACCTTTAAAACTAAATATAACTTCTATGAGTGGTTAGTTATGCCTTTTAGACTTACTAATGCACCTAATATTTTTATGAGAGTAATAAACTATGTTTTGTGTAATTTTATAAGTAAATTTGTTGTGGTTTATTTTGATGATATTTTAATTTATAACAAGAATTTAGAGAAGTATGTTAACAATTTAAGGAACATATTGTTTGTTTTGTGAAAATAATGTTTATATGCTATTATAAAAAAAGTGTAATTTTTGCATAGAATATATATATATATATATATATATATATATATATATATTTGTTATGTTGTTAGTGCAATATGTATTGAGATTGATGACAAATAAGGTTAAGGCTATTAAAGAATGACTTATATTTAAGTTAATTATTAAGATAAGAATTTTTCATAGTTTGACTAATTTTTATAAGAGATTTATTAAGGATTTCAGTGGTCTAGTTGCACCTTTAACGAAATTTATGGGTTTTAAATAGGGCAAAAAACAAGAGAATGCTTTTAATTTATTAAAGGGAAAAATAATTTTAGCTTTATTGTTATCATTGCCTGATTTTACAAAATTTTTTGAGATTAAATATGATACCTGATGAATAGATATTATAGATTTTTTAATGTAAAAAAAAAAAAAACTCATAGTTTATTTTAGTGAAAAGCTCATAGCTTATTTTATTGAAAAGCTCAATGTTGCATAATTGAATAATTCTCTTTATAATAATGAGATTTATGTTTTGATAAGAACTTTAAAAACTTGACAACATTACTTATAGTCTAAGGAATTTATAATCTATACCAATCATAAGTCTTCAAAACAACTTAACTGCAAGGGAAGCTAAACCATTGACATGCTAATTGGCTAGAGGTAGAGTTCATTGAAATATTTTTATATATGATTAAATACAAGTAAGATAAGGAAGGTATAATGGTTGATGCACTAGCACTATTATGAAGGTATGTACTTCTTTCAACTTTAAACCTTAAATTATTAGAATTTGAGTATGTGAAAGATTTATACATTAATGATGTTCATTCGGCCAAGTATATATTGCATATGAACATCCAATCTTTGATAATTCTTATAAGTGTAATGAATATTTACTTAAAGAAAAAAGATTGTGTGTGTCAATTATTCAATGCTTGAATTGCTAGTTCATGAAGCTCATGAGAGTATATTAATGGAACACTTTAGGGTAGTTTAGACTTTAGATGTTTTTCATGAACATTTTTATTGATCTAAGATGAAAAAAATATGCAAAGAATTTGTGATAGATGCATATCATGTAGACATGCTAAATCTAAAGTTTTGTATCATAGTTTATATAATCTTTGTTAGTGTATTAGAAACCTTGAGTTGATATATTTATAAATTATGTATTAGGTTCACTTAGGTAAAAAAGGGATAGACATTCTATGTTTGTAGTTACAGATAAATTTTTAAGATGATACATTTCATATTTTTTTATAAAAATTAATAATGCAACAACATAATTGATTTATTTTTTAGAGAGATAGTCGAGCTCCATTGATTACTTAGAAGCATTGTATCAATCATAATATTAAATTTCTTAACTTTGAAGGTTTAGTGATAGAAATTAGAGACAAAATTTTTATTTTCTATTATTTTTTATTCATAAATAAATGGTCAAATTAAAATAGCTAACAAGACTTTAATCACATTATTAATAACTATCATTTAAAAACTTTGCCATTCTTTTTCTCGATCAAAATCATAATTTCAACACCCTGGTTGAATAAATGGAACCCTAAATTGTGCATTACAATTGACTAATAGAAACAAAAAGAACAATTCAAACTGAAAATATGTCATTAAAGCACCAATAAACATGTAATTAGAGAGAGCAAGTGGGGGGAGAAGTACTAGTAGAGATTGCATTTGAGGAAGCTACTCCACTTCGAGTAAGATAAACCAATACGTTATACATTCCAAACTTCGAACAGCTGAATAAACCAATCCATATCTGCACATTCAAGCGTACACACCATCTTCTACATGTATTAAATATATCATACAATTAAGTTGCTCCACTTAAGAAAGCACGACAAGAGGCCATAGGGTACGGCCATTTAAGGGCTTTCCGGTGGTCCATTTTGATTATTTGTATAGCCACCGAATGATTGCCTTGGAATGCTATGATGACTATTTACATCAGGCTCACCACTGCTATCTGCTGAATTTTCCTTCACTACGACCTTCTCGATTTCCTTGCTTGATATCTGATCACCCAACAGTTTGTAATCTTCAACAGCCAATATCTTTCTATTCGTGGCAGAAGTCATGTCAGCCATCACAAGTAGCAAGATGTACATCAAGAACTTGGACTTCATGGTGTTGAAGTTTCTTTATCACTACTGTTTTTAGCTTTTGCAAGTGGTTTTATGGTTATGAAGAAGATATATACATTCATGGCTACTTATAGAAGGGAGGAGGATAGGGGAGAGTGGCTGTGGGTGGGAAGCTTAGAAAAATCTGATTGTGGGCTTTCCATTAAGGTCAGATTGTAAGTTAGTTAATCCAAAGAATGAGCTAGGTAGTGCTATGATTAATTAGTGCTTCATATTGTGGTTTCTGCTAGTGATATTTCACTAAGGGCAATACATAGTGGTGCACTTTCCTCGTGTCCCCAAATGGGAAAGATCCACCTTGCCAACAAGGGGGCCACTTGAAAATCATTACCAGTAGATAAATATAGAAAGAAGCATTAATTTCATCAGAAGATGTTGGAAGAAAGGAGATTGGTAATATAACAATAGCGCAAGTTAAGCTTATCAACTATATATGAAACAGGCCTAACGACATCAATTCGGTTCTTAAATCTCTCAACAGAATTGTCAATTTTCCAGCAGAAGATTGGCATCACTTTCCTAAGATATCAAAATCTTAGGATTTGGGACACGAACTTTGATATCCTGATTGAGTTAATAACAGAGTTGCAAGAGATATTTTTGAGATGTTACATCATAACCTTTGGCAACAATATCCATTCCTGTGCTTGCGTTGTGCAAATATTATCCTGTACCCGTATTGCTGCAATGTTATTCTGTGACACAGAAGAGGAGGAAAAAAAAACATGATAAACTATTTATATTCTCATCATAATCTCACTTTTGTAAGGAAACTCACATAATCTAGTTTTAAAAATGTGTAAAAGGGGATTGCCCCAGAAGATTGTAGGGTAAAATTAAGAGGTTGCTAGCCACAATGCTGATTCTTTTAGCTTCGGTGAACTACTGGATTTGAAGACAGCAAGAACTCTTGTGGTTCATAGGGGTATTGATAGAATCTAGAAAATTCTTTGGCTCGATTTGTAGGTGAACATGGGAGGTCCATGATCAATTTTACAATCCAAGCAAATTTCTGTCAAGTATATACTACTAGTGCTAGATAGCCCAGTTTGTTCAAAAACTCGTCCCTAAATTCAATGCTGTTTGGTATTATGGTGCCGCATTTGGACATTCATAACAGCTGTATCTAGGACTCGTTTGACGCCTGCATTCAAAATTAGAACAGCTCACTCGTTTGTTCCATGCAATTTTAATTTGTTTTCACCTCATCCTCTTTTGTTGGAAGGTCGATGGAATCTAGATCCTTCTAATAGTTAGAAAACGTGTTCGGTGAATTCCTTATAGCAATTTGATAGTAGCTAAAGCTTCAGGAGGATTAATTCTCTAGGCCTAACGAATCGTGTCCAGGGGAACCGACGGGGAAAAAAAATGGAGGACCTTCCTATAGATAATTTTTTTTTTCTTTTATCTGTACCCTCTTTTCTAAAAGAATAACTAAAAACACTTAATAATATCCTCAACCAGTTGCTAAGCTTTATATATATTATTATAGTTAACAGTGCTTTTGAAATGTTTTGAAGTCTTTTTTTTTATATATATATATATATATATATATATATATATATATGAATTTAATGAGATAACAAATCTATCATCTTCAGGCTCTACCAAGCAGTGAGTCTACAAATATATAGGTCTGGTGAAATAACCCATTCTCTCTAAACTCAGTAAAATATTAAGCCTTGATATATATTGGTCTAAAAAGTTATGAAACCCACCATCACTAGATTCATCAAAATAATGAGTCCAAACATATAAAAGTACAATAAACTACTAGAGCACCGTCTACGCATCTCCGGGCTCAGCCAGACGATGAGCTCAAGCTCTTTTTAGATATGAAAAATCTTAAGCTCCATGATGATTCTATTCAGTTAGAGTTATTTTACTCTATTAACTCAGATCTTTTACTCTATGACGAGTTAGATATATTTTATCTTAATGAGTCAGAGATATTTAACTTACACTATAACCCCTTCTTTTTCCAAAAAGAGAAAAGCCTCGCGGGTTATAAAAGGGACAAGAATATCTCACAAAGGTAGGTTTTGAATCTTTATTCTCTACGGTATATTTATTTTTAGAGTCTTTTTCTAAAATATGATTATTTTTTTCTAAAAAAAATACTTATTTAAACATTAGAGAATCCTTAAATTTAGCAAATGAGATCTTTTATAGGTGTTGACATAACCAAAAGATTAATGTCTTCTCTCAAGTACAGGAGTGTCGAAGTAATAAATAACCAGGCAATAGCGGGGTAAACCATAAGGAGGTTAGTTGTATAAATTATAAACAACAATAATATAACAACAACAACAAAAACAATAATAATAGTAATAATACTAATAATAATAGCAGTAGTAGTAGTAATAATAATAATAATAATAATAAAGAAGAAGAAGAAGAAGAAGAAGAAGAAGTTGATAAGAACTTTGAGATGAAAGATTAATGTGAGGATCAAATAATGATGACAACAAATATTAAGGTTAGAGAATCCACTAATGGTATGTTAAATAAGTATAGTACAAACTCTTATTATTCAATTGAAAACCACATACAGAGAAGGTTCCAATTAGATTATAAATTGTTAACATGATTACATTAGTTATCTTATTCGATTAATGCTAATACTTGTAAACGTTATCAGGCATTCAAGATTATAACTTATGTTAACAACAAATCAAGCTCCTTTCATAGCACAGATGTCAGTTATACCATACAATATGAGTTATGAAAGTGCCAAGTATTTGTTGTATCAAATATTATACAACATAAATCTAGATTAACCATTTAACTAGGAAATATAAAACATAGTAGTATCAAACATTAAGGTTCATGTTGAGTTTATATTATACTTATTCTTACACCATTAGTGTAACATTTTCACCTTAACATAATAAACTTAGCTAAACATAATAAAAAAAAGAAACATAAATAAACAAAATAAGAACATAAATAAGATAAAAATTAACTAAGTAAAGGAAAGGAAATGAAAGACATAAACTTGATATTAATGAAAGCAAAACTTAAACAATACAAAGAGAGAAAGTAAGAGCATGATCTTGATCTAGAAACTAAGATGCCTAAATACATGGTAAATGCCTCCTTTTATAGGCAAAAATTTAAAACTATTGATTTGATAAATAATTGATGAGTGAGTAGCCTGATTAGTACTTAAAAGTGAATTTTTATCAAGGTTTTATATTATCATTTTGCACTCAAAGTATCAATAACTCCTTAACTAAAGCATGATTTATAATAACATATCTAATAATATAAGATACCTTTAATTTGTGGTAAATATTCATTTTAAATGCAGGTCTATCACATAAATAAAAGTATTGATTGATGAATTTAAGAACTGAAATTGAAAGGACAAAAAGATGACCAAACTTAGAAAAGAGATGTCGGTGCAGTCCAAACCGAAACACTGTTCTATAATTGGGTCATACCTAGAGCTGTAGATCTCAGATTTAGGTCTACTTTATATGGATGGAAAGGTAAGACAAGGCCTACAATTTTCATATGGAGCCCAAGATCTAAAAAGACCATTTTCAAGTCCAAATTGTAGCAACAACAAAGAAGTCCGAATCTGTTTTCCAGCTTGAGTACTGTTCAGTGTTTGGCCTATATCTGGAGTTCTAGAAGTCCAAATGAGCTGAATTTTTTACACAAGAAAGCTGAAGCAATTTCCTACAACTTTTATGTTTTCAAATGGCTCCAATTGTGACGTTATCAATGATGTTTTAGGTAGATAAGAGAAGATAAGGATTGTCACCAAGTCAAAAGTTGGTCACCCACTCATCAATTAGTCATCAAATCAATAGTTCCCAATTTTGACTTATAAAAAGAGGCATTTGCCATCCATTTAGGCATCTTGGTTTCCAAATCAAGATCATGCTCTTGCTTTCTCTCTTTGTATTTTTTGTAATGTTTATGCTTTGCTTTCATTAATATCAAGTTTATGCCTTTCATTTTCTTTCATTTAGTTTGTTAACTTTTATTTTATTTATGTTCTTATTTTGGTTATTTATTTTTCTTTCTTTCATTATGTCTAGCTAAGTTTATTATGTCAAGGTGAAAAGGTTACACTAATGGTGTAAGAATAAGTATAGTGTAAACTTAATATGGACTTTAATGTTTAATACTAACATGTTTTGTATTTGTTATCTTGTTCACTCTTTAATACTTGCTTGTTAAATGACTAATCTTGATTTATGTTGTATAAAACTTGGTACAACGAATGCTTAGCACTTTTATAGCCCATACTATATGGTATAACTAACACCTGAGCTATCAAAAGAACTTGATTTGTTGTTAACATAAGTTATAATCATGAATGCTTGATGAGATTTACAAGTATTAGCATTAATCGAATAAGATGACTAATGTAATCATGTTAACAATCTATAATTAGATTGGAACCTCCTTTGTATGTGGTTTCCAATTGAATAATAAGAGTTTATACTATACTTGTTTGACATACCATTAGTGGATGATCTAACCTTCACATTTGTTATTATCATTGTTTAACTCTTACATTAATATTCCATCTCAAAGTTCTCATATTCTTCTTCTTCTTCTTCTTCTTCTTCTTTTTCTTTATTATTATGATTGTTATTATTATTATTATTATTATTATTACTACTACTACTACTACTATTACTATTACTACTACTACTATTATTATTACTGTTATTATTGCTATTATTATTATTGTTGTTGTTATTGTTACTATTGTTGTTGTTTATAATTGTTGTCTATAATTTGTACAATTAACCTCTCTATGGTTCGACCCCGGTCTTGCCAGGTTATTTATTACTTCGACACTCCTGCACTTGGGAGAAGACATCAATCTTTTAGTCATGTTAAGTTTTTGGCGCCGTTGTCGGGGAGGTCAGTTCTTGTACAAATTATAACATTTATTTTATTTTCTCTTTTTACTTTTCTTGTATATAACTTTGTTTTTATCTCTAATTTCTTCTTCTTTTGTTTTCTTCTTTCTTTTATTCTATTCCTGCACGTGCATGAGAGTGTAGTCACGTATATCAAGTGGTAGACTTTGTAGGGTATCCTCATCATTTTCAAAAAATATGGCTGAAGAAGATAATTAATCACTTCATAATGAAAATAATGAGAATAACCATGCTAGAACATTTAGAGACCACATGAATCCCACAAGAACAAGTGCACCATCATGCATAGTTTTTCCTCCTGATGCATCTCATTTTAATTTTAAGCCGGACATTTTTCAACTTTTGCCTTCTTTTCATGGCTTAGAATTGGAAAATCCATACTTGCATTTAAGGGAATTTGAGGAGGTCTGCTGATTAGTACTTAAAAGTGTATTTTTATCAAGGTTTTATATCATCAGTTTGCACTTGAAGTATCAATAACTTCTTAACTAAAGCATATTTTATAATAATATATCTAATAATATAAGATACCTTTAATTTGTGGTAAATGTTCATTTTAAAAGTAGGCCTATCACATAAATGAAAGGATTGATTGATGAATTTAAAAACTGAAATTGAAAGGATAGAGAGATGGCCAAACTTAGAGAAGAGATGTCGGTGCAATCCAAACTGGAACACTGTTTGGTAATTGGGTCATGTCTGGAGCTATAGATCTCAGATTTAGGTCTACTTTATATGAATGGAAAGATAAGATACAGACCTACAACTTTCATAGGAGCCCAAGATCTAAAAAGGCCATTTTCAAGTCCAAATTGTTGCAACAAC